>NC_136730.1:13114568-13332068 GCF_936440315.1 Barbus barbus
CCTATTGCACTTATTGGCTTTTTAAGAGTTTAGATGTCATTTTCAGGTTCCACTGTAATCATAATCTCGCAAAATTATAAAAACTGATATGTCTGTATGAACAAAATGGTAAACTTTGACTCAATGAGGTTTAAAATGTTATAACAGTGATTTTATAATGTTTTATCTTGAATCCTTCAGTAACCATTGAACAGTACTGTTTTACAGCTTAATAAGGCCATTAGTGGTCTTCCGCTGCCATCTAGTGGTTATAAAAGCCAATTTTTCATACAACACTGTGTTTTTAAGCTTTTTACCTATAATAGTTTTATTTATTGCCCAATCTCTATTAAATTATAAAAAAAAATTGATAATCATTGACCCAGGGAGTCTAGAGAACAGTACTGCAATGATTTGATTCATTTTGAGTTAAAAACTGAAGGCTAGTTGACAAAAGCATGTTTTTTAAGTAATCTTAAATACTTAACAGTTTGATTGACAGCACTGATCCTAGAGGCAAAGTTGATCAGAATGAGAATTAAAATAAGTGATAGGTAACAAACCTTATTGCACCTATTCACTTTTTAAGAGTTTAGATGTCATTTTCAGGTTTCACTGTAATCATAATCTGGCAAAATTATAAAAACTGATATGTCTGTATGAACAAAATGGTAAACTTTGACTCAATGAGGTTTAAAAGGTTATAACAGTGATTTTATAATGTTTTATCTTGAATCATTCAGTAACCATTGAACAGTGCTGTTTTACAGCTTAATAAGGCCATTAGTGGTCTTCCGCTGCCATCTAGTGGTTATAAAAGCCAATTTCTCATACAACACTGTTTTTAAGCTTTTTACTATAATAGTTTTATTTCTTGCCCAATCTCTCTTAAATAATCAACATTTTTTTGATAATTATTGATCTAGAGACTCCAGAGAATATCACTGCTGTGGTTTGATCGAGATTGAGCAAAAAAACAGAGACTAGTTAGCAAAAGTAGGTTTTTAACACATTTGTAAATAATTAATGAACGATTTTATTGACAGCATTAGTCCAAGAGGTAAAGTTGTTCAGAATGAGGAGATCTATCAGATGATATGAAGATGTAGTGTATAAGTGAATGTTATTAATATTTTATTGCAATTTGAGGTCATTTCCCTTAGAAATACTGTTTCAGAAGCCCTTTTTCACTGTTAAAGCACCACCTATGGTCCGATCTCCATGAAACTTTTCATGCTTGTTAACGGTCATGTGTCACATGTTTTCACCAACATTTGTAAAGTTTCAAGTTTTTGTTTACGTTTTATAGGCTGTCAGGTATGTGTGGCCACGCGTCCATTTTTAAATGATCCAATTAAAGCTAACCAAAGGACAAAATTCAACATTTTTTCGATAACTATTGATCTACACAGTCCAGAGATTATTACTGCAGTGGTTTCATCGAGATTGACCAAAAAACCAGAGACTAGTTCGCAAAAGTAGGTTTTAGACATATTTCTGAATAATTAATGAACAATTTGATTGAAAGCTTTGGTCCAAGAGGCAAAGTTGTTCAGAATGAGGAGCTCTATCAGATGATGTGCATATCTAGTGTATGTGTGAAAAACTGTGCGATATGAATTCCTTTATGTGCTTAAAAAATGAAAATTCGGCCCCTAGTGGCCGATTTCTTTCAAAATTCTTACAGACCTTCAGGGCCATGAGCTGAACATGCCCACCGAGTTTCATTCCGATCGACCTCCGTTAACCTCGTCTACTAGGTGCCTAATCGGTGGTTCAAGTTTTTTGGCCAATGGCGGCCATGTTTTTTAAGATACGCGAATGTCCTAATAGATATTTCAGCCACGTCAGACAAAGACACTGCATACCAAGTTTCAAGTCGATCGGACCAACGGTTACCCAGTTACAGTTTTTTCGATCTTATAGCGCCACCAAGTGGCAGATCAGTGGTATTTTTTGTTTTTTGACCAAAGTTCCTATTGCTATATATATGTACCAAGTTTGGTGAAGATATCCCATTTCGTTCACGAGTTATAGCATTTTTCGTAAAATAGGTCCTCGACTTTTAAACGTTTTTGGGCCCCATTACAAAAGTGAGTGGACTTTTCAAAGATGTTTTTGATAATTATTAATAAGCCCTGGACAGAGAACATTTCGGCCGTAGTTTGGTTGCGATTGGGTGAAAAACCTACGACTAGTTCACCAAAGTAGGTTTTGAACCTAATTGCGAATAGTTAAATAACAGTTTGATTGACAGAAATGCTCCTAGAGACAAAGTTGTTCAGAATGATGTCATCTATCATGTGATATGAATAACTTATGTATTTGTGAATATCTAAGATGTTTTTTTTACAGTTAATTTCATGTACAGTTGAAATATTGTGTTTTTGATGGCTTTTCTGACTGTTATAGCGCCACCTATGGTCCGATCTTGATGAAACTTTTCTTGCTTGTTCACAGTCATGTGACACATGTTTTCACCAACTTTCGTAAAGTTTCACGTTTTCGTTTAGGTTTTATAGGCTGTTGGGTATGTGTGGCCACGCCTCTTTTTTGAAATTAGCCAATTATGGCTAACCAAAGGACAAAATTCAACATGTTTTCGATAATTATTGATCTAGAGAGTCCAGAGATTATTACTGCAGTGGTTTGATCGAAATTGAGCGAAAAACCAGAGACTAGTTCGCAAAAGTAGGTTTTAGACATATTTCTGAATAATTAATGAACGATTTGATTGACAGCTTTGGTATAAGAGGCAAAGTTGTTCAGAATGAGCAGATCTATCAGATGATATGCATTATGTGTGGATATGTAAAACACCACGTGATCACTAGGCCAAAAATCTCGTTAGCGCCAACTTGTGGCCGATTTCTTTCAAAATTCTTACAGACCTTTAGGGCCATGGGTCAAACATGCCCACCGAGTTTCGTTCCGATCGACCTCCGTTAACCTTGTCAAGTTGGTGCTTAAATTGTTTTGGCCAATGGCGGCCATGTTTTTTGAGATACATGAATGTCCTCATACACACTTGTGCCCCTTTGGACCAAGATGCTGCATACCAATTTTGAAGCCGATCGGACCAACGGTTGCCAAGTTATAACCATTTATATGTTTTTTCTGTCTTATAGCGCCCCTAAGTGGCAAAGCTTCGCAATTTTTTTTATTTGACCAAAGATTGAGCTTGTACATACTTGTACCGAGTTTGGTGAATATAGCTCATTCCGTTCCAGAGTAATACTTCCAACAACATTTGGCTAACGTTAGCATAGACGCTAATTGGAGTACTGTATCGCCCAAAAATCTAAATTTCAACTTTTTTTTGATAATTATTGATACTCAGTGTCCACAGAATATTTCTGCACTGGTTTGGTTCCAATCGGGCAAAAAACCTAGGACTAGTTCGCAAAAGTAGGTCTGGGATATAGGTCAATTTTAGGGCAAGAAGGAAACGTCGTAGCTCAAAAATTTCGGACTCCACTTTTGTTCGGGCTAACCCAAGGATTGCAACGATGTAAAGTTTTTGAGTCTACGACACACGGTTTACGACTGTGGGCCAAAAATGTCTGAAATTTTAGGTTTTTGCGCTGTAGCGCCCCCGTTTGGCCGATTTGGCCGATTCTTTGTATCTGAGTAGCGAGCAAGACTACTACCTTCTGACCAAGTTTCAGCTCTCTAGCCCTTACGGTTTGGGCTGCACGATTCGTTTTAAGGCAGAATAATAATAATAATAATAATAAAAATCTTAACAAATACAATAGGGTTTCTGCACTACGTGCACGAACCCCTAAATATAGCTGCAAGCAGCGATTAACCGGGGTTCGTGAAATTGACGCCCTTTAAGGTTGGCCAACGTGGATGTATGGCTGACAGTTAAAAACATCCAGAATGGAGAGCAGGCTCACAGACACACAACACTCATGCACACACACTGAAACACTGCTTGTTAAGAGTCATCTGACATACGTTATCAACATATTTTGAGTTTTCGTTTAGGCTTCATAAGTTTTTGGGGATATGTGGCAAAGCCCCTTTTCTAAATGACCCATTATAGCTAACCAGAGGACAAAATTCAACATTTTTTGATAATTATAGATCTAGAGACTCCAGAGAATATCACTGCTGTGGTTTGATGGAGATTGAGCAAAAAAACAGAGACTAGTTCGCAAAAGTAGGTTTTTAACACATGTATGAATTATTAATGAACAATTTGATTGACAGCATTAGTCCAAGAGGCAAAGTTGTTCAGAATGGGGAGATCTATCATATAATATGAAAATGTAGTGCATAGGTGAATATTATTAACATTTTATTGCAATTTGAGGTCATTTCCCTTAGAAATACTGTGTTTCAGAAGCCCCTTTCTCACTGTTATAGCACCACCTATGGTCCGATCTCCATGAAACTTTTAATGTTTGTTAAGAGTCATATGAGACATGTTTTCACCAACTTTCGTAAAGTTTCAAGTTTTCGTTTAGGTTTTATAGGCGTTTGGGTATGTGTGGGCATGCCTCCTTTTTAAATGAGCCATTTATAGCTAACCAAAAGACAAAATTAAACTTTTTTTCGATAATTATTGGTCTGGAGAGTCCAGAGATTATTACCGCAGTGGTTTTATCGAGATTGAGTGAAAAACCAGGGACTAGTTCGCAAAAGTAGGTTTTTAAGATATTTGTAAATAATTAATGAACGATTTGATTGACAGCAATGGTTTTAGAGGCAAAGTTGCTCATTGTGAGGAGATCTATCAAACTATGTGCATATTGTGTGGATATGTAAAACACCACGTGATTACAGAGCCAAAAAATCTCGTTAGCGCCAACTAGTGGCCGATTTCTTTCAAAATTCTTACAGACCTTTAGGGCTCTGAGTCAAACATGCCTACCGAGTCTCGTTCCGATTGACCTCCGTTAACCTTGTCAAATTGGTGCTTAAATTGTTTTGGCCAATGGCGGCTATGTTTTTTGAGATACGTGAATGTCCTCATAGGCACTTGTGCCACTTTGGACCAAGACGCTGCATACCAATTTTGAAGTCGATCGGACCAACGGTTGCCTAGTTATAACCATTTATATGTTTTTTTCTGTCTTATAGCGCCCCTAAGTGGCAGAGCTTCGCAATTTTTTTTATTTGACCAAAGATTGAGCTCGTACATACTTGTACCGAGTTTGGTGAATATAGCTCATTCCGTTCCAGAGTAATACTTCCAACAACATTTGGCTAACGTTAGCATAGACGCTAATTGGAGTACTGTATCAGCCGACAATCAAAATTTCAACTTTTTTTTGATAATTATTGATATTCAGTGTCCACAGAATATTTCTGCACTGGTTTGGTTCCGATCGGGCGAAAAACCTAGGACTAGTTCGCAAAAGTAGGTCTGGGATATAGGTCAATTTTAGGGCAAGAAGGAAGCGTCGTAGCTCAAAAATTTTAGACTCCACTTTTGTTCGGGCTATCCCAAGGATTGCAACGATGTAAATTTTTTGAGTCTACGACACACGGTTTACGACTGTGGCCCAAAAATGTCTGACATTTTATGTTTTTGCGCTGTAGCGCCCCCGTTTGGCCGATTGGGTTGAGACTTTGATACGTTCTCCCCAAATTGAGCTCTACGATCTGTCCGAGTTTCAAGTCTCTAGGCCTTACGGTTTGGGCTGCACGATTCGTTTTAGGGCAGAAAAAAAAAAAAATGGGCAATTATAATTACCAATATAGCTGCAAGCAGCGATTAACCGGGGTTCGTGAAATTGACACCCTTTAAGGTTGGCCAACCTGGATGTATGGCTGACAGTTAAAAACATCCAAAATGGAGAGCAGGCTCACAGACACACAACACTCATGCACACACACTGAAATTAAATGATTAAACTGGCCTATTAATGCTCTATAAGCATATTCACACACACACAGAAACACACATGCACACACACATAAATGAAATGGTCAGACTATCACAGTAATAATCATTAAGCCTGCTAACACACAAACACAAGCACAGTTGTTTGATATTTAAAATGAGTGATAGGTAAGAAAGATTATTGCACATATTCACTTTTTAAGAGTTTAGATGTAATTTTCAGGTTTCACTGTAATAAAAACCTGGCAAAATTATAAAAAGTGACATGTCTGTATGAACAAAATGGCAAACTTTGACTCAATGAGGTTTAAAATGTTATAACAGTGATTTTATAATGTTTTATCTTGAATCCTTCAGTAACCATTGAACAGTACTGTTTTACAGCTTAATAAGCCCATTAGTGGTCTTCCGCTGCCATCTAGTGGCTATAAATGCCAATTTTTCATACAACACTGTGTTTTTAAGCTTTATAACTATTATAGTGTTATTTTTGGCCCAGTCTCTCTTAACTTATAAAATTTTTTGATAATTATTGATCTAGAGACTCCAGAGAATATCACTGCTGTGGTTTGATCGAGATTGAGCAAAAAAAAACAGAGACAAGTTAGCAAAAGTATGTTTTTAACACATTTGTAAATAATTAATGAACGATTTGATTGACAGCATTAGTCCAAGAGGCAAAGTTGTTCAGAATGAGGAGATCTATCAGATGATATGAAGATGTAGTGTATAAGTGAATGTTATTAATATTTTATTGCAATTTGAGGTCATTTCCCTTAGAAATACTGTTTCAGAAGCCCCTTTTCACTGTTAAAGCACCACCTATGGTCCGATCTCCATGAAACTTTTCATGCTTGTTAACGGTCATGTGTCACATGTTTTCACCAACTTTGGTAAAGTTTCAAGTTTTTGTTTACGTTTTATAGGCTGTTGGGTTTTTGTGGCCACGTGTCCTTTTTTAAATGAGCCAATTATAGCTAACCAAAGGACAAAATTCAACATTTTTTCGATAACTATTGATCTAGAGAGTCCAGAGATTATTACTGCAGTGGTTTGATCGAGATTGACCAAAAAACCAGAGACTAGTTCGCAAAAGTAGGTTTTAGACATATTTCTGAATAATTAATGAACGATTTGATTGACATCTTTGGTCCAAGAGGAAAAGTTGTTCATTATGAGGAGATCTATCAGATTATATGCATTATGTGTGGATATGTAAAACACCACGTGATCACTAGGCCAAAAATCTCGTTAGCGCCAACTTGTGGCCGATTTCTTTCAAAATTCTTACAGACCTTTAGGGCCATGAGTCGAACATGCCCACCGAGTTTCATTCCGATCGACCTCCGTTAACCTTGTCTAATAAGTGCTCAAATTTTAATGGCCGTTGACGGCCATGTTTTTTTGAGATACGCGAATGTCCTCATAGATATTTCAGCCACGTCGGACAAAGACATTGCATACCAAGTTTCAAGTCGATCGGACTAACGGTTACCCAGTTACAGTTTTTTCGATCTTATAGCGCCACCAAGTGGCAGATCAGTGGTATGTTTTGTTTTTTGACCAAAGTTCCTATTGCTATATATATGTACCAAGTTTGGTGAAGATATCTCATTTCGTGCACGAGTTATAGCATTTTTCGTAAAATAGGTCCTCGACTTTTAAACGTTTTTGGGCCCCATTACAAAAATGAGTGGATGTTTCAAAGATTTTTTTGATAATTATTAATAAGCCCTGGACAGAGAACATTTCGGCAGTAGTTTGGTTGCGATTGGGTGAAAAACCTACGACTAGTTCACCAAAGTAGGTTTTAAACCTAATTGCGAATAGTTAAATAACGGTTTGATTGACAGAAATGCTCCTAGAGACAAAGTTGTTCAGAATGATGAGATCTATCATGTGATATGAATGACTTATGTATTTGTGAATATCTAAGATGTTTTTTTTACAGTTAATTTCATGTACAGTTGAAATATTGTATTTTTGATGGCTTTTCTGACTGTTATAGCGCCACCTATGGTCCGATTTTGATGAAACTTTTCTTGCTTGTTCACAGTCATGTGACACATGTTTTCACCAACTTTCGTAAAGTTTCAAGTTTTCGTTTAGGTTTTATAGGCTGTTGGGTATGTGTGGCCACGCCTCTTTTTTGAAATTAGCCAATTATGGCTAACCAAAGGACAAAATTCAACATGTTTTCGATAATTATTGATCTAGAGAGTCCAGAGATTATTACTGCATTGGTTTGATCGAAATTGAGTGAAAAACCAGAGACTAGTTCGCAAAAGTAGGTTTTAGACATATTTCTGAATAATTAATGAACGATTTGATTGACATCTTTGGTCCAAGAGGAAAAGTTGTTCATTATGAGGAGATCTATCAGATGATATGCATTATGTGTGGATATGTAAAACACCACGTGATCACTAGGCCAAAAATCTCGTTAGCGCCAACTTGTGGCCGATTTCTTTCAAAATTCTTACAGACCTTTAGGGCCATGAGTCGAACATGCCCACCGAGTTTCGTTCCGATCGACCTCCGTTAACCTTGTCAAATTGGTGCTTAAATTGTTTTGGCCAATGGCGGCCATGTTTTTTGAGATACGTGAATGTCCTCATATACACTTGTGCCCCTTTGGACCAAGATGCTGCATACCAATTTTGAAGTCGATCGGACCAACGATTGCCTAGTTATAACCATTTATATGTTTTTTCTGTGTTATAGCGCCCCTAAGTGGCAAAGCTTCGTAATTTTTTTTATTTGACCAAGGATTGAGCTCGTACATATGTGTACCGAGTTTGGTGAATATAGCTCATTCCGTTCCAGAGCTATACTTCCAACAACATTTGGCTAACGTTAGCATAGACGCTAATTGGAGTACTGTATCGCCCGAAAATCAAAATTTCAACTTTTTTTTGATAATTATTGATATTCAGTGTCCACAGAATATTTCTGCACTGGTTTGGTTCCGATCGGGCGAAAAACCTAGGACTAGTTCGCAAAAGTAGGTCTGGGATATAGGTCAATTTTAGGGCAAGAAGAAAGCGTCGTAGCTCAAAAATTTCAGGCTCCACTTTTGTTCGGGCTAACCCAAGGATTGCAACGATGTAAAGTTTTTGAGTCTACGACACACGGTTTACGACTGTGGGCCAAAAATGTCTGAAATTTTAGGTTTTTGCGCTGTAGCGCCCCCGTTTGGCCGATTTGGCCGATTCTTTGTATCTGAGTAGCGAGCAAGACTACTACCTTCTGACCAAGTTTCAGCTCTCTAGCCCTTACGGTTTGGGCTGCACGATTCGTTTTAAGGCAGAATAATAATAATAAATATAGCTGCAAGCAGCGATTAACCGGGGTTCGTGAAATTGACACCCTTTAAGGTTGGCCAACCTGGATGTATGGCTGACAGTTAAAAACATCCAGAATGGAGAGCAGGCTCACAGACACACAACACTCATGCACACACAGTGAAATTAAATGATTAAACTGGCCTATTAATACTCTATGAACATATTCACACACACACACACACACACACACACACATTTAAATGAAATGGTCAAACGGTCACAGTAATAATTATTAAGCCTGCTTACACACACACTCACACATACAAACACACACAGAAACACTCATACACGGACATACATGCACACACATTTTGTTGCAGTTATTTTAAATAAGTGATAGGTAACAAAGCCTATTGCACCTATTCGCTTTTTAAGAGTTTAGATGTCATTTTCAGGTTCCACTGTAATCATAATCTGGCAAAATTATAAAAACTGATATGTCTGTATGAACAAAATGGTAAACTTTGACTCAATGAGGTTTAAAATGTTATAACTGTGATTTTATAGCATCTCCATAAGCAACTTATGAACAGTACTGTTTAAGAGTTGAATAAGCCCATTAGTGGTGTTACGCTGCCATCTAGTGGTTATAAATGCCTATTTCTCAAACAACACTGTGTTTTTGAGCTTTTTAACTGTAATAGTGTTATTTTTTGCCCAGTCTCTGTTAAATTATCACATTTTTTTGATAATTATTGACCTAGAGAGTCTAAAGAACAGCACTGCAATGATTTGATTGATTTTGAGTTAAAAACTGAAAGCTAGTTGACAAAAGCATGTTTTTCAAAATAATATCAATCTCAAAATTATTAAACTAGCCTATTAATACTCTATAAGCATATTTACATACACACAAAAACACACATGCACACACACATAGAAATGATCAAACCATCACAATAACAATCATAAAGCCTGCTTACACACATACACACACACACACACACACACACACACAAACAAACACACTTGTATACACACACACACACAGAAAAACACTTGTATACACACACACACACACACACACACAAACACACTTGTATACACACACATACACAAACACACACAGAAACACTCATACACAGACATACATGCACACACATTTTGTTGCAGATGCAGATATTTCAAATAAGTGATAGGTAACAAAGCCTATTGCACTTATTCAGTTTTTAAGAGTTTAGATGTAATTTTCAGGTTTCACTGTAATCATAATCTGGCAAAATTATAAAAACTGATATGTCTGTATGAACAAAATGGTAAACTTTGACTCAATGAGGTTTAAAATGTTATAACAGTGATTTTATAATGTTTTAACTTGAATCCTTCAGTAGCCATTGAACAGTACTGTTTTACAGCTTAATTAGGCCATTAGTGGTCTTCCGCTGCCATCTAGTGGTTATAAGTGCCAATTTCTCATACAACACTGTGTTTTTAAGCTTTATAACTATTATAGTGTTATTTTTGGCCCAGTCTCTCTTAAATTATAAACATTTTTTGATAATTATTGATCCAGAGACTCCAGAGAACATCACTGCTGTGGTTTGATCGAGATTGAGCAAAAAAACAGAGACAAGTTAGCAAAAGTAGGTTTCTAACACATTTGTAAATAATTAATGAACGATTTGATTGACAGCATTAGTCCAAGAGGCAAAGTTGTTCAGAATGAGGAGATCTATCAGATGATATGAAGATGTAGTGTATAAGTGAATGTTATTAATATTTTATTGCAATTTGAGGTCATTTCCCTTAGAAATACTGTTTCAGAAGCCCTTTTTCACTGTTAAAGCACCACCTATGGTCCGATCTCCATGAAACTTTTCATGCTTGTTAACGGTCATGTGTCACATGTTTTCACCAACATTCGTAAAGTTTCAAGTTTTTGTTTACATTTTATAGGCTGTTGGGTTTTTGTGGCCACGTGTCCTTTTTTAAATGAGCCAATTATAGCTAACCAAAGGACAAAATTCAACATGTTTTCGATAACTATTGATCTAGAGAGTCCAGAGATTATTACAGCAGTGGTTTGATCGAGATTGACCAAAAAACCAGAGACTAGTTCGCAAAAGTAGGTTTTAGACATATTTCTGAATAATTAATGAACGATTTGATTGACATCTTTGGTCCAAGAGGCAAAGTTGTTCAGAATGAGGAGATCTATCATATGATATGCATTATTTGTGGATATGTAAAACACCACGTGATCACTAGGCCAAAAATCTCGTTAGCGCCAACTTGTGGCCGATTTCTTTCAAAATTCTTACAGACCTTTGGAGTCATGAGTCAAACATGCCCACCGAGTTTCATTCCGATCGACCTCCGTTAACCTTGTCTAATAAGTGCTCAAATTTTAATGGCCGATGGCGGCCATGTTTTTTTAGATACGCGAATGTCCTCATAGATTTTTCAGCCACGTCGGACAAAGACACAGCATACCAAGTTTCAAGTCGATCGGACTAACGGTTACCCAGTTACAGTTTTTTCGATCTTATAGCGCCACCAAGTGGCAGATCAGTGGTATTTTTTGTTGTTTGACCAAAGTTCCTACTGCTATATATATGTACCAAGTTTGGTGAAGATATCTCATTTCGTTCACGAGTTATAGGATTTTTCGTAAAATAGGCCCTCGACTTTTAAACGTTTTTGGGCCCCATTACAAAAATGAGTGGATGTTTCAAAGATTTTTTTGATAATTATTAATAAGCCCTAGACAGAGAACATTTCGGCAGTAGATTGGTTGCGATTGGGTGAAAAACCTACGACTAGTTCACCAAAGTAGGTTTTAAACCTAATTGCGAATAGTTAAATAACGGTTTGATTGACAGAAATGCTCCTAGAGACAAAGTTGTTCAGAATGATGAGATCTATCATGTGATATGAATGACGTATGTATTTGTGAATATCTAAGATGTTTTTTTTACAGTTAATTTCATGTACAGTTGAAATATTGTGTTTTTGATGGCTTTTCTGACTGTTATAGCGCCACCTATGGTCCGATCTTGATGAAACTTTTCTTGCTTGTTCACAGTCATGTGACACATGTTTTCACCAACTTTCGTAAAGTTTCAAGTTTTCGTTTAGGTTTTATAGGCTGTTGGGTATGTGTGGCCACACCTCTTTTTTGAAATTAGCCAATTATGGCTAACCAAAGGACAAAATTCAACATTTTTTCGATAACTATTGATCTAGAGAGTCCAGAGATTATTACTGCAGTGGTTTGATCGAAATTGAGTGAAAAACCAGAGACTAGTTCGCAAAAGTAGGTTTTAGACATATTTCTGAATAATTAATGAACGATTTGATTGACAGCTTTGGTCCAAGAGGAAAAGTTGTTCATTATGAGGAGATCTATCAGATGATATGCATTATGTGTGGATATGTAAAACACCACGTGATTACAGAGCCAAAAATCTCGTTAGCGCCAACTTGTGGCCGATTTCTTTCAAAATTCTTACAGACCTTTAGGGCCATGAGTCGAACATGCCCACCGAGTTTTGTTCCGATCGACCTCCGTTAACCTTGTCTAATTGGTGCTTGAAATGTTTTGGCCAATGGCGGCCATGTTTTTTGAGATACGTGAATGTCCTCATATACACTTGTGCGCCTTTGGACCAAGATGCTGCATACCAATTTTGAAGCCGATCGGACCAACGGTTGCCTAGTTATAACCATATATATGTTTTTTCTGTCTTATAGCGCCCCTAAGTGGCAGAGCTTCGCAATTTTTTTTATTTGACCAAAGATTGAGCTCGTACATACTTGTACCGAGTTTGGTGAATATAGCTCATTCCGTTCCAGAGCTATACTTCCAACAACATTTGGCTAACGTTAGCATAGACGCTAATTGGAGTACTGTATCGCCCGAAAATCAAAATTTCAACTTTTTTTTGATAATTATTGATATTCAGTGTCCACAGAATATTTCTGCACTGGTTTGGTTCCGATCGGGCGAAAAACCTAGGACTAGTTCGCAAAAGTAGGTCTGGGATATAGGTCAATTTTAGGGCAAGAAGGAAGCGTCGTAGCTCAAAAATTTCGGACTCCACTTTTGTTCGGGCTAACCCAAGGATTGCAACGATGTAAAGTTTTTGAGTCTACGACACACGGTTTACGACTGTGGGCCAAAAATGTCTGAAATTTTAGGTTTTTGCGCTGTAGCGCCCCCGTTTGGCCGATTTGGCCGATTCTTTGTATCTGAGTAGCGAGCAAGACTACTACCTTCTGACCAAGTTTCAGCTCTCTAGCCCTTACGGTTTGGGCTGCACGATTCGTTTTAAGGCAGAATAATAATAATAATAATAATAATAATAATAATAATAAAAATCCTAACAAATACAATAGGGTTTCTGCACTACGTGCACGAACCCCTAATAATAATAAAAATCTTAACAAATACAATAGGGTTTCTGCACTACGTGCACGAACCCCTAAATATAGCTGCAAGCAGCGATTAACCGGGGTTCGTGAAATTGACACCCTTTAAGGTTGGCCAACCTGGATGTATGGCTGACAGTTAAAAACATCCAGAATGGAGAGCAGGCTCACAGACACACAACACTCATGCACACACACTGAAATTAAATGATTAAACTGGCCTATTAATACTCTATGAACATATTCACACACACACACACACACACATTTAAATGAAATGGTCAAACGGTCACAGTAATAATTATTAAGCCTGCTTACACACACACTCACACATACAAACACACACAGAAACACTCATACACGGACATACATGCACACACATTTTGTTGCAGATATTTGAAATAAGTGATAGGTAACAAAGCCTATTGCACCTATTCGCTTTTTAAGAGTTTAGATGTCATTTTCAGGTTCCACTGTAATCATAATCTGGCAAAATTATAAAAACTGATATGTCTGTATGAACAAAATGGTAAACTTTGACTCAATGAGGTTTAAAATGTTATAACAGTGATTTTATAGCATCTCCATAAGCAACTTATGAACAGTACTGTTTAAGAGTTTAATAAGCCCATTAGTGGTCTTACGCTGCCATCTAGTGGTTATAAATGCCTATTTCTCATACAACACTGTGATTTTGAGCTTTTTAACTGTAATAGTGTTATTTTTTGCCCAGTCTCTGTTAAATTATCACATTTTTTTTATAATTATTGACCTAGAGAGTCTAAAGAACAGCACTGCAATGATTTGATTGATTTTGAGTTAAAAACTGAAAGCTAGTTGACAAAAGCATGTTTTTCAAAATAATATCAATCTCAAAATTATTAAACTAGCCTATTAATACTCTATAAGCATATTTACATACACACAAAAACACACATGCACACACACATAGAAATGGTCAAACCATCACAATAACAATCATAAAGCCTGCTTACACACATACACACACACACACACACACACACACACAAACACACAAACACACTTGTATACACACACACACACACACAGAAAAACACTTGTATACACACACACACACACACACACACAAACACACTTGTATACACACACACACACACACACAAACACACTTGTATACACACACATACACAAACACACACACACACACACACACACACACACACAAACACACTTGTATACACACACACACACACACACACACACACACACAAACACACTTGTATACACACACACACACACACACAAACACACTTGTATACACACACACACACACACACACACACATATACACACACACACACACACAAACACACTTGTATACACACACACACACACACACACACACAGAAAAACACTTGTATACACACACACACACAGAAACACTCATACACAGACATACATGCACACACATTTTGTTGCAGATGCAGATATTTGAAATAAGTGATAGGTAACAAAGCCTATTGCACTTATTCAGTTTTTAAGAGTTTAGATGTCATTTTTAGGTTTCACTGTAATCATAATCTGGCAAAATTATAAAAGCTGATATGTCTGTATGAACAAAATGGTAAACTTTGACTCAATGAGGTTTAAAATGTTATAACAGTGATTTTATAATGTTTTAACTTGAATCCTTCAGTAGCCATTGAACAGTGCTGTTTTACAGCTTAATAAGGCCATTAGTGGTCTTCCGCTGCCATCTAGTGGTTATAAATGCCAATTTCTCATACAACACTGTGTTTTTAAGCTTTATAACTATTATAGTGTTATTTTTGGCCCAGTCTCTCTTAAATTATAAACATTTTTTGATAATTATTGATCCAGAGACTCCAGAGAACATCACTGCTGTGGTTTGATCGAGATTGAGCAAAAAAACAGAGACAAGTTAGCAAAAGTAGGTTTCTAACACATTTGTAAATAATTAATGAACGATTTGATTGACAGCATTAGTCCAAGAGGCAAAGTTGTTCAGAATGAGGGGATCTATCAGATGATATGAAGATGTAGTGTATAAGTGAATGTTATTAATATTTTATTGCAATTTGAGGTCATTTCCCTTAGAAATACTGTTTCAGAAGCCCCTTTTCACTGTTAAAGCACCACCTATGGTCCGATCTCCATGAAACTTTTCATGCTTGTTAACGGTCATGTGTCACATGTTTTCACCAACATTCGTAAAGTTTAAAGTTTTTGTTTACATTTTATAGGCTGTTGGGTTTTTGTGGCCACGTGTCCTTTTTTAAATGAGCCAATTATAGCTAACCAAAGGACAAAATTCAACATGTTTTCGATAACTATTGATCTAGAGAGTCCAGAGATTATTACAGCAGTGGTTTGATCGAGATTGACCAAAAAACCAGAGACTAGTTCGCAAAAGTAGGTTTTAGACATATTTCTGAATAATTAATGAACGATTTGATTGACATCTTTGGTCCAAGAGGCAAAGTTGTTCAGAATGAGGAGATCTATCATATGATATGCATTATTTGTGGATATGTAAAACACCACGTGATCACTAGGCCAAAAATCTCGTTAGCGCTAACTTGTGGCCGATTTCTTTCAAAATTCTTACAGACCTTTGGAGTCATGAGTCAAACATGCCCACCGAGTTTCATTCCGATCGACCTCCGTTAACCTTGTCTAATAAGTGCTCAAATTTTAATGGCCGATGGCGGCCATGTTTTTTTAGATACGCGAATGTCCTCATAGATTTTTCAGCCACGTCGGACAAAGACACAGCATACCAAGTTTCAAGTCGATCGGACTAACGCTTACCCAGTTACAGTTTTTTCGATCTTATAGCGCCACCAAGTGGCAGATCCGTGGTATTTTTTGTTGTTTGACCAAAGTTCCTACTGCTATATATATGTACCAAGTTTGGTGAAGATATCTCATTTCGTTCACGAGTTATAGGATTTTTCGTAAAATAGGCCCTCGACTTTTAAACGTTTTTGGGCCCCATTACAAAAGTGAGTGGATGTTTCAAAGATTTTTTTGATAATTATTAATAAGCCCTAGACAGAGAACATTTCGGCAGTAGATTGGTTGCGATTGGGTGAAAAACCTACGACTAGTTCACCAAAGTAGGTTTTAAACCTAATTGCGAATAGTTAAATAACGGTTTGATTGACAGAAATGCTCCTAGAGACAAAGTTGTTCAGAATGATGAGATCTATCATGTGATATGAATGACTTGTGTATTTGTGAATATCTAAGATGTTTTTTTTACAGTTAATTTCATGTACAGTTGAAATATTGTGTTTTTGATGGCTTTTCTGACTGTTATAGCGCCACCTATGGTCCGATCTTGATGAAACTTTTCTTGCTTGTTCACAGTCATGTGACACATGTTTTCACCAACTTTCGTAAAGTTTCAAGTTTTCGTTTAGGTTTTATAGGCTGTTGGGTATGTGTGGCCACACCTCTTTTTTGAAATTAGCCAATTATGGCTAACCAAAGGACAAAATTCAACATTTTTTCGATAACTATTGATCTAGAGAGTCCAGAGATTATTACTGCAGTGGTTTGATCGAAATTGAGTGAAAAACCAGAGACTAGTTCGCAAAAGTAGGTTTTAGACATATTTCTGAATAATTAATGAACGATTTGATTGACAGCTTTGGTCCAAGAGGAAAAGTTTTCATTATGAGGAGATCTATCAGATGATATGCATTATGTGTGGATATGTAAAACACCACGTGATTACAGAGCCAAAAATCTCGTTAGCGCCAACTTGTGGCCGATTTCTTTCAAAATTCTTACAGACCTTTAGGGCCATGAGTCGAACATGCCCACCGAGTTTTGTTCCGATCGACCTCCGTTAACCTTGTCTAATTGGTGCTTGAAATGTTTTGGCCAATGGCGGCCATGTTTTTTGAGATACGTGAATGTCCTCATATACACTTGTGCCCCTTTGGACCAAGATGCTGCATACCAATTTTGAAGCCGATCGGACCAACGGTTGCCTAGTTATAACCATTTATATGTTTTTTCTGTCTTATAGCGCCCCTAAGTGGCAGAGCTTCGCAATTTTTTTTATTTGACCAAAGATTGAGCTCGTACATACTTGTACCGAGTTTGGTGAATATAGCTCATTCCGTTCCAGAGCTATACTTCCAACAACATTTGGCTAACGTTAGCATAGACGCTAATTGGAGTACTGTATCGCCCGAAAATCAAAATTGCAACTTTTTTTTGATAATTATTGATATTCAGTGTCCACAGAATATTTCTGCACTGGTTTGGTTCCGATCGGGCGAAAAACCTAGGACTAGTTCGCAAAAGTAGGTCTGGGATATAGGTCAATTTTAGGGCAAGAAGGAAGCGTCGCAGCTCAAAAATTTCGGACTCCACTTTTGTTCGGGCTAACCCAAGGATTGCAACGATGTAAAGTTTTTGAGTCTACGACACACGGTTTACGACTGTGGGCCAAAAATGTCTGAAATTTTAGGTTTTTGCGCTGTAGCGCCCCCGTTTGGCCGATTTGGCCGATTCTTTGTATCTGAGTAGCGAGCAAGACTACTACCTTCTGACCAAGTTTCAGCTCTCTAGCCCTTACGGTTTGGGCTGCACGATTCGTTTTAAGGCAGAATAATAATAATAATAATAAATATAGCTGCAAGCAGCGATTAACCGGGGTTCGTGAAATTGACGCCCTTTAAGGTTGGCCAACCTGGATGTATGGCTGACAGTTAAAAACATCCAAAATGGAGAGCAGGCTCACAGACACACAACACTCATGCACACACAGTGAAATTAAACGATTAAACTGGCCTATTAATGCTCTATAAGCATATTCACACACACACAGAAACACACATGCACACACACATAAATGAAATGGTCAGACTATCACAGTAATAATCATTAAGCCTGCTAACACACAAACACAAACACAGTTGTTTGATATTTAAAATAAGTGATAGGTAAGAAAGATTATTGCACATATTCACTTTTTAAGAGTTTAGATGTCATTTTCAGGTTCCACTGTAATCATAATCTGGCAAAATTATAAAAACTGATATGTCTGTATGAACAAAATGGTAAACTTTGACTCAATGAGGTTTAAAATGTTATAACAGTGATTTTATAGCATCTCCATAAGCAACATATGAACAGTACTGTTTAAGAGTTTAATACGCCCATTAATGGTCTTATGCTGCCATCTAGTGGTTATAAATGCCTATTTCTCATACAACACTGTGTTTTTGAGCTTTTTAACTGTAATAGTGTTATTTTTTGCCCAGTCTCTGTTAAATTATCAAAAAAATTTGATAATTATTGACCTAGAGAGTCTAAAGAACAGCACTGCAATGATTTGATTGATTTTGAGTTAAAAACTGAAAGCTAGTTGACAAAAGCATGTTTTTCAAAATAATATCAATCTCAAAATTATTAAACTAGCCTATTAATACTCTATAAGCATATTTACATACACACAAAAACACACATGCACACACACATATAAATTAAATGGTCAAACCATCACAATAACAATCATAAAGCCTGCTTACACGCATACACACACATACACACACACACACACACACAAACACACTTGTATACACACACACACAGAAACACTCATACACGGGCATACATGCACACACATTTTGTTGCAGATGCAGATATTTGAAATAAGTGATAGGTAACAAAGCCTATTGCACTTATTGGCTTTTTAAGAGTTTAGATGTCATTTTCAGGTTCCACTGTAATCATAATCTCGCAAAATTATAAAAACTGATATGTCTGTATGAACAAAATGGTAAACTTTGACTCAATGAGGTTTAAAATGTTATAACAGTGATTTTATAATGTTTTATCTTGAATCCTTCAGTAACCATTGAACAGTACTGTTTTACAGCTTAATAAGGCCATTAGTGGTCTTCCGCTGCCATCTAGTGGTTATAAAAGCCAATTTTTCATACAACACTGTGTTTTTAAGCTTTTTACCTATAATAGTTTTATTTATTGCCCAATCTCTATTAAATTATAAAAAAAAATTGATAATCATTGACCCAGGGAGTCTAGAGAACAGTACTGCAATGATTTGATTCATTTTGAGTTAAAAACTGAAGGCTAGTTGACAAAAGCATGTTTTTTAAGTAATCTTAAATACTTAACAGTTTGATTGACAGCACTGATCCTAGAGGCAAAGTTGATCAGAATGAGAATTAAAATAAGTGATAGGTAACAAACCTTATTGCACCTATTCACTTTTTAAGAGTTTAGATGTCATTTTCAGGTTTCACTGTAATCATAATCTGGCAAAATTATAAAAACTGATATGTCTGTATGAACAAAATGGTAAACTTTGACTCAATGAGGTTTAAAAGGTTATAACAGTGATTTTATAATGTTTTATCTTGAATCATTCAGTAACCATTGAACAGTGCTGTTTTACAGCTTAATAAGGCCATTAGTGGTCTTCCGCTGCCATCTAGTGGTTATAAAAGCCAATTTCTCATACAACACTGTTTTTAAGCTTTTTACTATAATAGTTTTATTTCTTGCCCAATCTCTCTTAAATAATCAACATTTTTTTGATAATTATTGATCTAGAGACTCCAGAGAATATCACTGCTGTGGTTTGATCGAGATTGAGCAAAAAAACAGAGACTAGTTAGCAAAAGTAGGTTTTTAACACATTTGTAAATAATTAATGAACGATTTTATTGACAGCATTAGTCCAAGAGGTAAAGTTGTTCAGAATGAGGAGATCTATCAGATGATATGAAGATGTAGTGTATAAGTGAATGTTATTAATATTTTATTGCAATTTGAGGTCATTTCCCTTAGAAATACTGTTTCAGAAGCCCTTTTTCACTGTTAAAGCACCACCTATGGTCCGATCTCCATGAAACTTTTCATGCTTGTTAACGGTCATGTGTCACATGTTTTCACCAACATTTGTAAAGTTTCAAGTTTTTGTTTACGTTTTATAGGCTGTCAGGTATGTGTGGCCACGCGTCCATTTTTAAATGATCCAATTAAAGCTAACCAAAGGACAAAATTCAACATTTTTTCGATAACTATTGATCTACACAGTCCAGAGATTATTACTGCAGTGGTTTCATCGAGATTGACCAAAAAACCAGAGACTAGTTCGCAAAAGTAGGTTTTAGACATATTTCTGAATAATTAATGAACAATTTGATTGAAAGCTTTGGTCCAAGAGGCAAAGTTGTTCAGAATGAGGAGCTCTATCAGATGATGTGCATATCTAGTGTATGTGTGAAAAACTGTGCGATATGAATTCCTTTATGTGCTTAAAAAATGAAAATTCGGCCCCTAGTGGCCGATTTCTTTCAAAATTCTTACAGACCTTCAGGGCCATGAGCTGAACATGCCCACCGAGTTTCATTCCGATCGACCTCCGTTAACCTCGTCTACTAGGTGCCTAATCGGTGGTTCAAGTTTTTTGGCCAATGGCGGCCATGTTTTTTAAGATACGCGAATGTCCTAATAGATATTTCAGCCACGTCAGACAAAGACACTGCATACCAAGTTTCAAGTCGATCGGACCAACGGTTACCCAGTTACAGTTTTTTCGATCTTATAGCGCCACCAAGTGGCAGATCAGTGGTATTTTTTGTTTTTTGACCAAAGTTCCTATTGCTATATATATGTACCAAGTTTGGTGAAGATATCCCATTTCGTTCACGAGTTATAGCATTTTTCGTAAAATAGGTCCTCGACTTTTAAACGTTTTTGGGCCCCATTACAAAAGTGAGTGGACTTTTCAAAGATGTTTTTGATAATTATTAATAAGCCCTGGACAGAGAACATTTCGGCCGTAGTTTGGTTGCGATTGGGTGAAAAACCTACGACTAGTTCACCAAAGTAGGTTTTGAACCTAATTGCGAATAGTTAAATAACAGTTTGATTGACAGAAATGCTCCTAGAGACAAAGTTGTTCAGAATGATGTCATCTATCATGTGATATGAATAACTTATGTATTTGTGAATATCTAAGATGTTTTTTTTACAGTTAATTTCATGTACAGTTGAAATATTGTGTTTTTGATGGCTTTTCTGACTGTTATAGCGCCACCTATGGTCCGATCTTGATGAAACTTTTCTTGCTTGTTCACAGTCATGTGACACATGTTTTCACCAACTTTCGTAAAGTTTCACGTTTTCGTTTAGGTTTTATAGGCTGTTGGGTATGTGTGGCCACGCCTCTTTTTTGAAATTAGCCAATTATGGCTAACCAAAGGACAAAATTCAACATGTTTTCGATAATTATTGATCTAGAGAGTCCAGAGATTATTACTGCAGTGGTTTGATCGAAATTGAGCGAAAAACCAGAGACTAGTTCGCAAAAGTAGGTTTTAGACATATTTCTGAATAATTAATGAACGATTTGATTGACAGCTTTGGTATAAGAGGCAAAGTTGTTCAGAATGAGCAGATCTATCAGATGATATGCATTATGTGTGGATATGTAAAACACCACGTGATCACTAGGCCAAAAATCTCGTTAGCGCCAACTTGTGGCCGATTTCTTTCAAAATTCTTACAGACCTTTAGGGCCATGGGTCAAACATGCCCACCGAGTTTCGTTCCGATCGACCTCCGTTAACCTTGTCAAGTTGGTGCTTAAATTGTTTTGGCCAATGGCGGCCATGTTTTTTGAGATACATGAATGTCCTCATACACACTTGTGCCCCTTTGGACCAAGATGCTGCATACCAATTTTGAAGCCGATCGGACCAACGGTTGCCAAGTTATAACCATTTATATGTTTTTTCTGTCTTATAGCGCCCCTAAGTGGCAAAGCTTCGCAATTTTTTTTATTTGACCAAAGATTGAGCTTGTACATACTTGTACCGAGTTTGGTGAATATAGCTCATTCCGTTCCAGAGTAATACTTCCAACAACATTTGGCTAACGTTAGCATAGACGCTAATTGGAGTACTGTATCGCCCAAAAATCTAAATTTCAACTTTTTTTTGATAATTATTGATACTCAGTGTCCACAGAATATTTCTGCACTGGTTTGGTTCCAATCGGGCAAAAAACCTAGGACTAGTTCGCAAAAGTAGGTCTGGGATATAGGTCAATTTTAGGGCAAGAAGGAAACGTCGTAGCTCAAAAATTTCGGACTCCACTTTTGTTCGGGCTAACCCAAGGATTGCAACGATGTAAAGTTTTTGAGTCTACGACACACGGTTTACGACTGTGGGCCAAAAATGTCTGAAATTTTAGGTTTTTGCGCTGTAGCGCCCCCGTTTGGCCGATTTGGCCGATTCTTTGTATCTGAGTAGCGAGCAAGACTACTACCTTCTGACCAAGTTTCAGCTCTCTAGCCCTTACGGTTTGGGCTGCACGATTCGTTTTAAGGCAGAATAATAATAATAATAATAATAAAAATCTTAACAAATACAATAGGGTTTCTGCACTACGTGCACGAACCCCTAATAAAAATCTTAACAAATACAATAGGGTTTCTGCACTACGTGCACGAACCCCTAAATATAGCTGCAAGCAGCGATTAACCGGGGTTCGTGAAATTGACACCCTTTAAGGTTGGCCAACCTGGATGTATGGCTGACAGTTAAAAACATCCAGAATGGAGAGCAGGCTCACAGACACACAACACTCATGCACACACAGTGAAATTAAATGATTAAACTGGCCTATTAATACTCTATGAACATATTCACACACACACACACACACATTTAAATGAAATGGTCAAACGGTCACAGTAATAATTATTAAGCCTGCTTACACACACACTCACACATACAAACACACACAGAAACACTCATACACGGACATACATGCACACACATTTTGTTGCAGATATTTGAAATAAGTGATAGGTAACAAAGCCTATTGCACCTATTCGCTTTTTAAGAGTTTAGATGTCATTTTCAGGTTCCACTGTAATCATAATCTGGCAAAATTATAAAAACTGATATGTCTGTATGAACAAAATGGTAAACTTTGACTCAATGAGGTTTAAAATGTTATAACAGTGATTTTATAGCATCTCCATAAGCAACTTATGAACAGTACTGTTTAAGAGTTTAATAAGCCCATTAGTGGTCTTACGCTGCCATCTAGTGGTTATAAATGCCTATTTCTCATACAACACTGTGTTTTTGAGCTTTTTAACTGTAATAGTGTTATTTTTTGCCCAGTCTCTGTTAAATTATCACATTTTTTTGATAATTATTGACCTAGAGAGTCTAAAGAACAGCACTGCAATGATTTGATTGATTTTGAGTTAAAAACTGAAAGCTAGTTGACAAAAGCATGTTTTTCAAAATAATATCAATCTCAAAATTATTAAACTAGCCTATTAATACTCTATAAGCATATTTACATACACACAAAAACACACATGCACACACACATAGAAATGAAATGGTCAAACCATCACAATAACAATCATAAAGCCTGCTTACACACATACACACACACACACACACACACACACACACACACAAACACACTTGTATACACACACACACACAGAAAAACACTTGTATACACACACACACACACACAGAAACACTCATACACAGGCATACATGCACACACATTTTGTTGCAGATGCAGATATTTCAAATAAGTGATAGGTAACAAAGCCTATTGCACTTATTCAGTTTTTAAGAGTTTAGATGTCATTTTTAGGTTTCACTGTAATCATAATCTGGCAAAATTATAAAAGCTGATATGTCTGTATGAACAAAATGGTAAACTTTGACTCAATGAGGTTTAAAATGTTATAACAGTGATTTTATAATGTTTTAACTTGAATCCTTCAGTAGCCATTGAACAGTGCTGTTTTACAGCTTAATAAGCCCATTAGTGGTCTTCCGCTGCCATCTAGTGGTTATAAATGCCAATTTCTCATACAACACTGTGTTTTTAAGCTTTATAACTATTATAGTGTTATTTTTGGCCCAGTCTCTCTTAAATTATAAATTTTTTTTGATAATTATTGATCCAGAGACTCCAGAGAACATCACTGCTGTGGTTTGATCGAGATTGAGCAAAAAAACAGAGACAAGTTAGCAAAAGTAGGTTTCTAACACATTTGTAAATAATTAATGAACGATTTGATTGACAGCATTAGTCCAAGAGGCAAAGTTGTTCAGAATGAGGGGATCTATCAGATGATATGAAGATGTAGTGTATAAGTGAATGTTATTAATATTTTATTGCAATTTGAGGTCATTTCCCTTAGAAATACTGTTTCAGAAGCCCTTTTTCACTGTTAAAGCACCACCTATGGTCCGATCTCCATGAAACTTTTCATGCTTGTTAACGGTCATGTGTCACATGTTTTCACCAACATTCGTAAAGTTTCAAGTTTTTGTTTACATTTTATAGGCTGTTGGGTTTTTGTGGCCACGTGTCCTTTTTTAAATGAGCCAATTATAGCTAACCAAAGGACAAAATTCAACATTTTTTCGATAACTATTGATCTAGAGAGTCCAGAGATTATTACTGCAGTTGTTTGTTTGAGATTGACCAAAAAACCAGAGACTAGTTCGCAAAAGTAGGTTTTAGACATATTTCTGAATAATTAATGAACGATTTGATTGACATCTTTGGTCCAAGAGGCAAAGTTGTTCAGAATGAGGAGATCTATCATATGATATGCATTATTTGTGGATATGTAAAACACCACGTGATCACTAGGCCAAAAATCTCGTTAGCGCCAACTTGTGGCCGATTTCTTTCAAAATTCTTACAGACCTTTGGGGCCTTGAGTCAAACATGGCCACTGAGTTTCGTTCCGATCGACCTCCGTTAACCTTGTCTAATAAGTGCTCAAATTTTAATGGCCGATGGCGGCTATGTTTTTTTAGATACGCGAATGTCCTCATAGATTTTTCAGCCACGTCGGACAAAGACACAGCATACCAAGTTTCAAGTCGATCGGACTAACGGTTACCCAGTTACAGTTTTTTCGATCTTATAGCGCCACCAAGTGGCAGATCAGTGGTATTTTTTGTTGTTTGACCAAAGTTCCTACTGCTATATATATGTACCAAGTTTGGTGAAGATATCTCATTTCGTTCACGAGTTATAGGATTTTTCGTAAAATAGGTCCTCGACTTTTAAACGTTTTTGGGCCCCATTACAAAAGTGAGTGGATGTTTCAAAGATTTTTTTGATAATTATTAATAAGCCCTAGACAGAGAAAATTTCGGCAGTAGATTGGTTGCGATTGGGTGAAAAACCTACGACTAGTTCACCAAAGTAGGTTTTAAACCTAATTGCGAATAGTTAAATAACGGTTTGATTGACAGAAATGCTCCTAGAGACAAAGTTGTTCAGAATGATGAGATCTATCATGTGATATGAATGACTTATGTATTTGTGAATATCTAAGATGTTTTTTTTACAGTTAATTTCATGTACAGTTGAAATATTGTGTTTTTGATAGCTTTTCTGACTGTTATAGCGCCACCTATGGTCCGATCTTGATGAAACTTTTCTTGCTTGTTCACAGTCATGTGACACATGTTTTCACCAACTTTCGTAAAGTTTCAAGTTTTCGTTTAGGTTTTATAGGCTGTTGGGTATGTGTGGCCACGCCTCCTTTTTGAAATGAGCCAATTATGGCTAACCAAAGGACAAAATTCAACATTTTTTCGATAATTATTGATCTAGAGAGTCCAGAGATTATTACTGCAGTGGTTTGATCGAAATTGAGTGAAAAACCAGAGACTAGTTCGCAAAAGTAGGTTTTAGACATATTTCTGAATACTTAATGAACGATTTGATTGACAGCTTTGGTCCAAGAGGAAATGTTGTTCATTATGAGGAGATCTATCAGATGATATGCATTATGTGTGGATATGTAAAACACCACGTGATTACAGAGCCAAAAATCTCGTTAGCGCCAACTTGTGGCCGATTTCTTTCTAAATTCTTACAGACCTTTAGGGCCATGAGTCGAACATGCCCACCGAGTTTTGTTCCGATCGACCTCCGTTAACCTTGTCTAATTGGTGCTTGAAATGTTTTGGCCAATGGCGGCCATGTTTTTTGAGATACGTGAATGTTCTCATATACACTTGTGCCCCTTTGGACCAAGATGCTGCATACCAATTTTGAAGCCGATCGGACCAACGGTTGCCTAGTTATAACCATTTATATGTTTTTTCTGTCTTATAGCGCCCATAAGTGGCAGAGCTTCGCAATTTTTTTTATTTGACCAAAGATTGAGCTCGTACATATGTGTACCGAGTTTGGTGAATATAGCTCATTCCGTTCCAGAGCTATACTTCCAACAACATTTGGCTAACGTTAGCATAGACGCTAATTGGAGTACTGTATCGCCCGAAAATCAAAATTTCAACTTTTTTTTGATAATTATTGATATTCAGTGTCCACAGAATATTTCTGCACTGGTTTGGTTCCGATCGGGCGAAAAACCTAGGACTAGTTCGCAAAAGTAGGTCTGGGATATAGGTCAATTTTAGGGCAAGAAGGAAGCGTCGTAGCTCAAAAATTTCGGACTCCACTTTTGTTCGGGCTAACCCAAGGATTGCAACGATGTAAAGTTTTTGAGTCTACGACACACGGTTTACGACTGTGGGCCAAAAATGTCTGAAATTTTAGGTTTTTGCGCTGTAGCGCCCCCGTTTGGCCGATTTGGCCGATTCTTTGTATCTGAGTAGCGAGCAAGACTACTACCTTCTGACCAAGTTTCAGCTCTCTAGCCCTTACGGTTTGGGCTGCACGATTCGTTTTAAGGCGGAATAATAATAATAATAATAATAAATATAGCTGCAAGCAGCGATTAACCGGGGTTCGTGAAATTGACACCCTTTAAGGTGGTCTTGGTCAACCTGGATGTATGGCTGACAGTTAAAAACATCCAGAATGGAGAGCAGGCTCACAGACACACAACACTCATGCACACACAGTGAAATTAAATGGTCAAACCATCACAATAACAATCATAAAGCCTGCTTACACACACACACACACACACACACACAAACACAAACACTCACACACACAAACACACTTGTATACACACACACACACACACACACACAAACACAAACACTCACACACACAAACACACTTGTATACACACACACACACACACACACACAAACACAAACACTCACACACACAAACACACTTGTATACACACACACACACACACACACACAAACACATACACAAACACACACAGAAACACTCATACACAGACATACATGCACACACATTTTGTTGCAGATGCAGATATTTGAAATAAGTGATAGGTAACAAAGCCTATTGCACTTATTCAGTTTTTAAGAGTTTAGATGTCATTTTCAGGTTCCACTGTAATCATAATCTGGCAAAATTATAAAAGCTGATATGTCTGTATGAACAAAATGGTAAACTTTGACTCAATGAGGTTTAAAATGTTATAACAGTGATTTTATAATGTTTTAACTTGAATCCTTCAGTAGCCATTGAACAGTGCTGTTTTACAGCTTAATAAGGCCATTAGTGGTCTTCCGCTGCCATCTAGTGGTTATAAATGCCAATTTCTCATACAACACTGTGTTTTTAAGCTTTATAACTATTATAGTGTTATTTTTGGCCCAGTCTCTCTTAACTTATAACATTTTTTGATAATTATTGATCCAGAGACTCCAGAGAACATCACTGCTGTGGTTTGATCGAGATTGAGCAAAAAAACAGAGACAAGTTAGCAAAAGTAGGTTTCTAACACATTTGTAAATAATTAATGAACGATTTGATTGACAGCATTAGTCCAAGAGGCAAAGTTGTTCAGAATGAGGGTATCTATCAGATGATATGAAGATGTAGTGTATAAGTGAATGTTATTAATATTTTATTGCAATTTGAGGTCATTTCCCTTAGAAATACTGTTTCAGAAGCCCTTTTTCACTGTTAAAGCACCACCTATGGTCCGATCTCCATGAAACTTTTCATGCTTGTTAACGGTCATGTGTCACATGTTTTCACCAACTTTGGTAAAGTTTCAAGTTTTTGTTTACGTTTTATAGGCTGTTGGGTTTTTGTGGCCACGTGTCCTTTTTTAAATGAGCCAATTATAGCTAACCAAAGGACAAAATTCAACATTTTTTCGATAACTATTGATCTAGAGAGTCCAGAGATTATTACTGCAGTGGTTTGATCGAGATTGACCAAAAAACCAGAGACTAGTTCGCAAAAGTAGGTTTTAGACATATTTCTGAATAATTAATGAACGATTTGATTGACATCTTTGGTCCAAGAGGAAAAGTTGTTCATTATGAGGAGATCTATCAGATGATATGCATTATGTGTGGATATGTAAAACACCACGTGATCACTAGGCCAAAAATCTCGTTAGCGCCAACTTGTGGCCGATTTCTTTCAAAATTCTTACAGACCTTTAGGGCCATGAGTCGAACATGCCCACCGAGTTTCATTCCGATCGACCTCCGTTAACCTTGTCTAATAAGTGCTCAAATTTTAATGGCCGTTGACGGCCATGTTTTTTTGAGATACGCGAATGTCCTCATAGATATTTCAGCCACGTCGGACAAAGACATTGCATACCAAGTTTCAAGTCGATCGGACTAACGGTTACCCAGTTACAGTTTTTTCGATCTTATAGCGCCACCAAGTGGCAGATCAGTGGTATTTTTTGTTTTTTGACCAAAGTTCCTATTGCTATATATATGTACCAAGTTTGGTGAAGATATCTCATTTCGTTCACGAGTTATAGCATTTTTCGTAAAATAGGTCCTCGACTTTTAAACGTTTTTGGGCCCCATTACAAAAATGAGTGGACATTTCAAAGATTTTTTTGATAATTATTAATAAGCCCTGGACAGAGAACATTTCGGCAGTAGTTTGGTTGCGATTGGGTGAAAAACCTACGACTAGTTCACCAAAGTAGGTTTTAAACCTAATTGTGAATAGTTAAATAACAGTTTGATTGACAGAAATGATTCTAGAGACAAAGTTGTTCAGAAGGATGAGATCTATCATGTGATATGAATGACTTATGTATTTGTGAATATCTAAGATGTTTTTTTTACAGTTAATTTCATGTACAGTTGAAATATTGTATTTTTGATGGCTTTTCTGACTGTTATAGCGCCACCTATGGTCCGATTTTGATGAAACTTTTCTTGCTTGTTCACAGTCATGTGACACATGTTTTCACCAACTTTCGTAAAGTTTCAAGTTTTCGTTTAGGTTTTATAGGCTGTTGGGTATGTGTGGCCACGCCTCTTTTTTGAAATTAGCCAATTATGGCTAACCAAAGGACAAAATTCAACATGTTTTCGATAATTATTGATCTAGAGAGTCCAGAGATTATTACTGCATTGGTTTGATCGAAATTGACCAAAAAACCAGAGACTAGTTCGCAAAAGTAGGTTTTAGACATATTTCTGAATAATTAATGAACGATTTGATTGACATCTTTGGTCCAAGAGGAAAAGTTGTTCATTATGAGGAGATCTATCAGATGATATGCATTATGTGTGGATATGTAAAACACCACGTGATTACAGAGGCAAAAATCTCGTTAGCGCCAACTTGTGGCCGATTTCTTTCAAAATTCTTACAGACCTTTAGGGCCATGAGTCGAACATGCCCACCGAGTTTTGTTCCGATCGACCTCCGTTAACCTTGTCTAATTGGTGCTTGAAATGTTTTGGCCAATGGCGGCCATGTTTTTTGAGATACGTGAATGTCCTCATATACACTTGTGCCCCTTTGGACCAAGATGCTGCATACCAATTTTGAAGCCGATCGGACCAACGGTTGCCTAGTTATAACCATTTATATGTTTTTTCTGTCTTATAGCGCCCCTAAGTGGCAGAGCTTCGCAATTTTTTTTATTTGACCAAAGATTGAGCTCGTACATACTTGTACCGAGTTTGGTGAATATAGCTCATTCCGTTCCAGAGCTATACTTCCAACAACATTTGGCTAACGTTAGCATAGACGCTAATTGGAGTACTGTATCGCCCGAAAATCAAAATTTCAACTTTTTTTTGATAATTATTGATATTCAGTGTCCACAGAATATTTCTGCACTGGTTTGGTTCCGATCGGGCGAAAAACCTAGGACTAGTTCGCAAAAGTAGGTCTGGGATATAGGTCAATTTTAGGGCAAGAAGGAAGCGTCGCAGCTCAAAAATTTCGGACTCCACTTTTGTTCGGGCTAACCCAAGGATTGCAACGATGTAAAGTTTTTGAGTCTACGACACACGGTTTACGACTGTGGGCCAAAAATGTCTGAAATTTTAGGTTTTTGCGCTGTAGCGCCCCCGTTTGGCCGATTTGGCCGATTCTTTGTATCTGAGTAGCGAGCAAGACTACTACCTTCTGACCAAGTTTCAGCTCTCTAGCCCTTACGGTTTGGGCTGCACGATTCGTTTTAAGGCAGAATAATAATAATAATAATAATAAAAATCTTAACAAATACAATAGGGTTTCTGCACTACGTGCACGAACCCCTAAATATAGCTGCAAGCAGCGATTAACCGGGGTTCGTGAAATTGACACCCTTTAAGGTTGGCCAACCTGGATGTATGGCTGACAGTTAAAAACATCTAAAATGGAGAGCAGACTCACAGACACACAACACTCATGCACACACAGTGAAATTAAATGATTAAACTGGCCTATTAATACTCTATGAACATATTCACACACACACACACACACACACACATTTAAATGAAATGGTCAAACGGTCACAGTAATAATTATTAAGCCTGCTTACACACACACTCACACATACAAACACACACAGAAACACTCATACACGGACATACATGCACACACATTTTGTTGCAGATATTTGAAATAAGTGCACCTATTCGCTTTTTAAGAGTTTAGATGTCATTTTTAGGTTTCACTGTAATCATAATCTGGCAAAATTATAAAAACTGATATGTCTGTATGAACAAAATGGTAAACTTTGACTCAATGAGGTTTAAAATGTTATAACAGTGATTTTATAGCATCTCCATAAGCAACTTATGAACAGTACTGTTTAAGAGTTTAATAAGCCCATTAGTGGTCTTACGCTGCCATCTAGTGGTTATAAATGCCTATTTCTCATACAACACTGTGTTTTTGAGCTTTTTAACTGTAATAGTGTTATTTTTTGCCCAGTCTCTGTTAAATTATCACATTTTTTTGATAATTATTGACCTAGAGAGTCTAAAGAACAGCACTGCAATGATTTGATTGATTTTGAATTAAAAACTGAAAGCTAGTTGACAAAAGCATGTTTTTCAAAATAATATCAATCTCAAAATTATTAAACTAGCCTATTAATACTCTATAAGCATATTTACATACACACAAAAACACACATGCACACACACATAGAAATGGTCAAACCATCACAATAACAATCATAAAGCCTGCTTACACACATACACACACACACACACACAAACACACTTGTATACACACACACACACAGAAAAACACTTGTATACACACACACACACACACAGAAACACTCATACACAGACATACATGCACACACATTTTGTTGCAGATGCAGATATTTCAAATAAGTGATAGGTAACAAAGCCTATTGCACTTATTCAGTTTTTAAGAGTTTAGATGTCATTTTTAGGTTTCACTGTAATCATAATCTGGCAAAATTATAAAAGCTGATATGTCTGTATGAACAAAATGGTAAACTTTGACTCAATGAGGTTTAAAATGTTATAACAGTGATTTTATAATGTTTTAACTTGAATCCTTCAGTAGCCATTGAATAGTGCTGTTTTACAGCTTAATAAGGCCATTAGTGGTCTTCCGCTGCCATCTAGTGGTTATAAATGGCAATTTCTCATACAACACTGTGTTTTTAAGCTTTATAACTATTATAGTGTTATTTTTGGCCCAGTCTCTCTTAAATTATAAACATTTTTTGATAATTATTGATCCAGAGACTCCAGAGAACATCACTGCTGTGGTTTGATCGAGATTGAGCAAAAAAACAGAGACAAGTTAGCAAAAGTATGTTTTTAACACATTTGTAAATAATTAATGAACGATTTGATTGACAGCATTAGTCCAAGAGGCAAAGTTGTTCAGAATGAGGGGATCTATCAGATGATATGAAGATGTAGTGTATAAGTGAATGTTATTAATATTTTATTGCAATTTGAGGTCATTTCCCTTAGAAATACTGTTTCAGAAGCCCCTTTTCACTGTTAAAGAACCACCTATGGTCCGATCTCCATGAAACTTTTCATGCTTGTTAACGGTCATGTGTCACATGTTTTCACCAACATTTGTAAAGTTTCAAGTTTTTGTTTACATTTTATAGGCTGTTGGGTTTTTGTGGCCACGTGTCCTTTTTTAAATGAGCCAATTATAGCTAACCAAAGGACAAAATTCAACATGTTTTCGATAACTATTGATCTAGAGAGTCCAGAGATTATTACAGCAGTGGTTTGATCGAGATTGACCAAAAAACCAGAGACTAGTTCGCAAAAGTAGGTTTTAGACATATTTCTGAATAATTAATGAACGATTTGATTGACATCTTTGGTCCAAGAGGCAAAGTTGTTCAGAATGAGGAGATCTATCATATGATATGCATTATTTGTGGATATGTAAAACACCACGTGATCACTAGGCCAAAAATCTTGTTAGCGCCAACTTGTGGCCGATTTCTTTCAAAATTCTTACAGACCTTTGGAGTCATGAGTCAAACATGCCCACCGAGTTTCATTCCGATCGACCTCCGTTAACCTTGTCTAATAAGTGCTCAAATTTTAATGGCCGATGGCGGCCATGTTTTTTTAGATACGCGAATGTCCTCATAGATTTTTCAGCCACGTCGGACAAAGACACAGCATACCAAGTTTCAAGTCGATCGGACTAACGGTTACCCAGTTACAGTTTTTTCGATCTTATAGCGCCACCAAGTGGCAGATCAGTGGTATTTTTTGTTGTTTGACCAAAGTTCCTACTGCTATATATATGTACCAAGTTTGGTGAAGATATCTCATTTCGTTCACGAGTTATAGCATTTTTCGTAAAATAGGTCCTCGACTTTTAAACGTTTTTGGGCCCCATTACAAAAGTGAGTGGACATTTCAAAGATTTTTTTGATAATTATTAATAGCCCTGGACAGAGAACATTTCGGCAGTAGATTGGTTGCGATTTGGTGAAAAACCTACGACTAGTTCACCAAAGTAGGTTTTGAACCTAATTGCGAATAGTTAAATAACAGTTTGATTGACAGAAATGATCCTAGAGACAAAGTTGTTCAGAATGATGAGGTCTATCATGTGATATGAATGACTTGTGTAGTTGTGAATATCTAAGATGTTTTTTTTACAGTTAATTTCATGTACAGTTGAAATATTGTGTTTTTGATAGCTTTTCTGACTGTTATAGCGCCACCTATGGTCCGATCTTGATGAAACTTTTCTTGCTTGTTCACAGTCATGTGACACATGTTTTCACCAACTTTCGTAAAGTTTCAAGTTTTCGTTTAGGTTTTATAGGCTGTTGGGTATGTGTGGCCACACCTCTTTTTTGAAATTAGCCAATTATGGCTAACCAAAGGACAAAATTCAACATTTTTTCGATAACTATTGATCTAGAGAGTCCAGAGATTATTACTGCAGTGGTTTGATCGAAATTGAGTGAAAAACCAGAGACTAGTTCGCAAAAGTAGGTTTTAGACATATTTCTGAATAATTAATGAACGATTTGATTGACAGCTTTGGTCCAAGAGGAAAAGTTGTTCATTATGAGGAGATCTATCAGATGATATGCATTATGTGTGGATATGTAAAACACCACGTGATTACAGAGCCAAAAATCTCGTTAGCGCCAACTTGTGGCCGATTTCTTTCAAAATTCTTACAGACCTTTAGGGCCATGAGTCGAACATGCCCACCGAGTTTTGTTCCGATCGACCTCCGTTAACCTTGTCTAATTGGTGCTTGAAATGTTTTGGCCAATGGCGGCCATGTTTTTTGAGATACGTGAATGTCCTCATATACACTTGTGCCCCTTTGGACCAAGATGCTGCATACCAATTTTGAAGCCGATCGGACCAACGGTTGCCTAGTTATAACCATTTATATGTTTTTTCTGTCTTATAGCGCCCCTAAGTGGCAGAGCTTCGCAATTTTTTTTATTTGACCAAAGATTGAGCTCGTACATACTTGTACCGAGTTTGGTGAATATAGCTCATTCCGTTCCAGAGCTATACTTCCAACAACATTTGGCTAACGTTAGCATAGACGCTAATTGGAGTACTGTATCGCCCGAAAATCAAAATTGCAACTTTTTTTTGATAATTATTGATATTCAGTGTCCACAGAATATTTCTGCACTGGTTTGGTTCCGATCAGGCGAAAAACCTAGGACTAGTTCGCAAAAGTAGGTCTGGGATATAGGTCAATTTTAGGGCAAGAAGGAAGCGTCGCAGCTCAAAAATTTCGGACTCCACTTTTGTTCGGGCTAACCCAAGGATTGCAACGATGTAAAGTTTTTGAGTCTACGACACACGGTTTACGACTGTGGGCCAAAAATGTCTGAAATTTTAGGTTTTTGCGCTGTAGCGCCCCCGTTTGGCCGATTTGGCCGATTCTTTGTATCTGAGTAGCGAGCAAGACTACTACCTTCTGACCAAGTTTCAGCTCTCTAGCCCTTACGGTTTGGGCTGCACGATTCGTTTTAAGGCAGAATAATAATAATAATAATAATAATAATAATAATAATAAAAATCTTAACAAATACAATAGGGTTTCTGCACTACGTGCACGAACCCCTAAATATAGCTGCAAGCAGCGATTAACCGGGGTTCGTGAAATTGACGCCCTTTAAGGTTGGCCAACCCGGATTTATGGCTGACAGTTAAAAACATCCAAAATGGAGAGCAGGCTCACAGACACACAACAGTCATGCACACACAGTGAAACACTGCTTGTTAAGAGTCATCTGACACGTTATCACCATATTTTGAGTTTTCGTTTAGGCTTCATAAGTTTTTGGGTATATGTGGCAAAGCCCCTTTTCTAAATGACCCATTATAGCTAACCAGAGGACAAAATTCAACATGTTTTTGATAATTATAGATCTAGAGACTCCAGAGAATATCACTGCTGTGGTTTGATCGAGATTGAGCAAAAAACAGAGATTAGTTCGCAAAAGTAGGTTTTTAACACATTTATTAATTATTAATGAACAATTTGATTGACCGCATTAGTCCAAGAGGCAAAGTTGTTCAGAATGGGGAGATCTATCATATAATATGAAGATGTAGTGCATAAGTGAATATTATTAACATTTTATAGCAATTTGAGGTCATTTCCCTTAGAAATACTGTTTCAGAAGCCTTTTTCACTGTTATAGCACCACCTATGGTCCGATCTCCATGAAACTTTTAATGCTTGTTAAGAGTCATATGAGACATGTTTTCACCAACTTTCGTAAAGTTTCAAGTTTTCGTTTAGGTTTTATAGGCGTTTGGGTATGTGTGGGCATGCCTCCTTTTTAAATGAGCCATTTATAGCTAACCAAAAGGCAAAATTAAACTTTTTTTCGATAATTATTGGTCTGGAGAGTCCAGTGATTATTACCGCAGTGGTTTTATCGAGATTGAGTGAAAAACCAGGGACTAGTTCGAAAAAGTAGGTTTACATATTTCTGAATAATTAATGAACGATTTGATTGACATCTTTGGTCCAAGAGGCAAAGTTGTTCAGAATGAGGAGGTCTATCAGATGATATGCATATTGTGTGCATATGTAAAACACCACGTGATTACAGAGCCAAAAAATATCTTTAGCGCCAACTAGTGGCCGATTTATTTCAAAATTCTTACAGACCTTTAGGGCTCTGAGTCGAACATGCCCACCGAGTCTCGTTCCGATCGACCTCCGTTAACCTTGTTTAATAGGTGCTTAAATTATTTGGCCAATAGCGGCCATGTTTTTTTAGATACACCATTGTCCTCATAGATGCTTGTGCCCCTTCAGACGAAGACACTGCATACCAATTTTGAAGTCGATCAGAGCAACGATTGCCTAGTTATAGCCATTTACAAGTTTTTTCCATCTTATAGCGCCCCTAAGTGGCAGAGCTGCGCTTTTTTTTTTATTTAACCAAAGATTGAGCTTGTACATACTTGTACCGAGTTTGGTGAATATAGCTCATTCCGTTCCAGAGCTATACTTCCAATAACATTTGGCTAACGTTAGCATACACGCTAATCGGCGTACTGTTTCGTAGGAAAATCAAAATTTCAACTTTTTTTTGATAATTATTGATATTCAGTGTCCACAGAATATTTCTGCACTGGTTTGGTTCCGATCGGGCGAAAAACCTAGGACTAGTTCGCAAAAGTAGGTCTGGGATATAGGTCAATTTTAGGTCAAGAAGGAAGCGTCGTAGCTCAAAAATTTCGGGCTCCGCTTTTGTTCGGGCTAACCCAAGGATTGCAACGATGTAAAGTTTTTGAGTCTACGACACACGGTTTACGACTGTGGGCCAAAAATGTCTGAAATTTTAGGTTTTTGCGCTGTAGCGCCCCCGTTTGGCCGATTGGGCTGAGACTTTGATACGTTCTCCCCAAATTGAGCTCTACGATCTGGCCAAATTTCAAGTCTCTAGGCCTTACAGTTTGGGCTGCACGATTCGTTTTAGGGCAGAAAAAAAAAAATGTGCAATTATAATTACCAATATAGCTGCAAGCAGCGATTAACCGGGGTTCGTGAAATTGACACCCTTTAAGGTTGGCCAACCTGGATGTATGGCTGACAGTTAAAAACATCCAGAATGGAGAGCAGGCTCACAGACACACAACACTCATGCACACACACTGAAATTAAATGATTAAACTGGCCTATTAATACTCTATGAACATATTCACACACACACACACACACACATTTAAATGAAATGGTCAAACGGTCACAGTAATAATTATTAAGCCTGCTTACACACACACTCACACATACAAACACACACAGAAACACTCATACACGGACATACATGCACACACATTTTGTTGCAGATATTTGAAATAAGTGATAGGTAACAAAGCCTATTGCACCTATTCGCTTTTTAAGAGTTTAGATGTCATTTTCAGGTTCCACTGTAATCATAATCTGGCAAAATTATAAAAACTGATATGTCTGTATGAACAAAATGGTAAACTTTGACTCAATGAGGTTTAAAATGTTATAACAGTGATTTTATAATGTTTTAACTTGAATCCTTCAGTAGCCATTGAACAGTGCTGTTTTACAGCTTAATAAGGCCATTAGTGGTCTTCCGCTGCCATCTAGTGGTTATAAATGCCAATTTCTCATACAACACTGTGTTTTTAAGCTTTATAACTATTATAGTGTTATTTTTGGCCCAGTCTCTCTTAAATTATAAACATTTTTTGATAATTATTGATCCAAAGACTCCAGAGAACATCACTGCTGTGGTTTGATCGAGATTGAGCAAAAAAACAGAGACAAGTTAGCAAAAGTAGGTTTCTAACACATTTGTAAATAATTAATGAACGATTTGATTGACAGCATTAGTCCAAGAGGCAAAGTTGTTCAGAATGAGGGGATCTATCAGATGATATGAAGATGTAGTGTATAAGTGAATGTTATTAATATTTTATTGCAATTTGAGGTCATTTCCCTTAGAAATACTGTTTCAGAAGCCCCTTTTCACTGTTAAAGCACCACCTATGGTCCGATCTCCATGAAACTTTTCATGCTTGTTAACGGTCATGTGTCACATGTTTTCACCAACATTCGTAAAGTTTAAAGTTTTTGTTTACATTTTATAGGCTGTTGGGTTTTTGTGGCCACGTGTCCTTTTTTAAATGAGCCAATTATAGCTAACCAAAGGACAAAATTCAACATGTTTTCGATAACTATTGATCTAGAGAGTCCAGAGATTATTACAGCAGTGGTTTGATCGAGATTGACCAAAAAACCAGAGACTAGTTCGCAAAAGTAGGTTTTAGACATATTTCTGAATAATTAATGAACGATTTGATTGACATCTTTGGTCCAAGAGGCAAAGTTGTTCAGAATGAGGAGATCTATCATATGATATGCATTATTTGTGGATATGTAAAACACCACGTGATCACTAGGCCAAAAATCTCTTTAGCGCTAACTTGTGGCCGATTTCTTTCAAAATTCTTACAGACCTTTGGAGTCATGAGTCAAACATGCCCACCGAGTTTCATTCCGATCGACCTCCGTTAACCTTGTCTAATAAGTGCTCAAATTTTAATGGCCGATGGCGGCCATGTTTTTTTAGATACGCGAATGTCCTCATAGATTTTTCAGCCACGTCGGACAAAGACACAGCATACCAAGTTTCAAGTCGATCGGACTAACGCTTACCCAGTTACAGTTTTTTCGATCTTATAGCGCCACCAAGTGGCAGATCCGTGGTATTTTTTGTTGTTTGACCAAAGTTCCTACTGCTATATATATGTACCAAGTTTGGTGAAGATATCTCATTTCGTTCACGAGTTATAGGATTTTTCGTAAAATAGGCCCTCGACTTTTAAACGTTTTTGGGCCCCATTACAAAAGTGAGTGGATGTTTCAAAGATTTTTTTGATAATTATTAATAAGCCCTAGACAGAGAACATTTCGGCAGTAGATTGGTTGCGATTGGGTGAAAAACCTACGACTAGTTCACCAAAGTAGGTTTTAAACCTAATTGCGAATAGTTAAATAACGGTTTGATTGACAGAAATGCTCCTAGAGACAAAGTTGTTCAGAATGATGAGATCTATCATGTGATATGAATGACTTGTGTATTTGTGAATATCTAAGATGTTTTTTTTACAGTTAATTTCATGTACAGTTGAAATATTGTGTTTTTGATGGCTTTTCTGACTGTTATAGCGCCACCTATGGTCCGATCTTGATGAAACTTTTCTTGCTTGTTCACAGTCATGTGACACATGTTTTCACCAACTTTCGTTAAGTTTCAAGTTTTCGTTTAGGTTTTATAGGCTGTTGGGTATGTGTGGCCACACCTCTTTTTTGAAATTAGCCAATTATGGCTAACCAAAGGACAAAATTCAACATTTTTTCGATAACTATTGATCTAGAGAGTCCAGAGATTATTACTGCAGTGGTTTGATCGAAATTGAGTGAAAAACCAGAGACTAGTTCGCAAAAGTAGGTTTTAGACATATTTCTGAATAATTAATGAACGATTTGATTGACAGCTTTGGTCCAAGAGGAAAAGTTGTTCATTATGAGGAGATCTATCAGATGATATGCATTATGTGTGGATATGTAAAACACCACGTGATTACAGAGCCAAAAATCTCGTTAGCGCCAACTTGTGGCCGATTTCTTTCAAAATTCTTACAGACCTTTAGGGCCATGAGTCGAACATGCCCACCGAGTTTTGTTCCGATCGACCTCCGTTAACCTTGTCTAATTGGTGCTTGAAATGTTTTGGCCAATGGCGGCCATGTTTTTTGAGATACGTGAATGTCCTCATATACACTTGTGCCCCTTTGGACCAAGATGCTGCATACCAATTTTGAAGCCGATCGGACCAACGGTTGCCTAGTTATAACCATTTATATGTTTTTTCTGTCTTATAGCGCCCCTAAGTGGCAGAGCTTCGCAATTTTTTTTATTTGACCAAAGATTGAGCTCGTACATACTTGTACCGAGTTTGGTGAATATAGCTCATTCCGTTCCAGAGCTATACTTCCAACAACATTTGGCTAACGTTAGCATAGACGCTAATTGGAGTACTGTATCGCCCGAAAATCAAAATTGCAACTTTTTTTTGATAATTATTGATATTCAGTGTCCACAGAATATTTCTGCACTGGTTTGGTTCCGATCGGGCGAAAAACCTAGGACTAGTTCGCAAAAGTAGGTCTGGGATATAGGTCAATTTTAGGGCAAGAAGGAAGCGTCGCAGCTCAAAAATTTCGGACTCCACTTTTGTTCGGGCTAACCCAAGGATTGCAACGATGTAAAGTTTTTGAGTCTACGACACACGGTTTACGACTGTGGGCCAAAAATGTCTGAAATTTTAGGTTTTTGCGCTGTAGCGCCCCCGTTTGGCCGATTTGGCCGATTCTTTGTATCTGAGTAGCGAGCAAGACTACTACCTTCTGACCAAGTTTCAGCTCTCTAGCCCTTACGGTTTGGGCTGCACGATTCGTTTTAAGGCAGAATAATAATAATAATAATAATAATAATAATAAATATAGCTGCAAGCAGCGATTAACCGGGGTTCGTGAAATTGACACCCTTTAAGGTGGTCTTGGTCAACCTGGATGTACGGCTGACAGTTAAAAACATCCAGAATGGAGAGCAGGCTCACAGACACACAACACTCATGCACACACAGTGAAATTAAATGATTAAACTGGCCTATTAATACTCTATGAACATATTCACACACACACACACACACATTTAAATGAAATGGTCAAACGGTCACAGTAATAATTATTAAGCCTGCTTACACACACACTCACACATACAAACACACACAGAAACACTCATACACGGACATACATGCACACACATTTTGTTGCAGATATTTGAAATAAGTGATAGGTAACAAAGCCTATTGCACCTATTCGCTTTTTAAGAGTTTAGATGTCATTTTCAGGTTCCACTGTAATCATAATCTGGCAAAATTATAAAAACTGATATGTCTGTATGAACAAAATGGTAAACTTTGACTCAATGAGGTTTAAAATGTTATAACAGTGATTTTATAGCATCTCCATAAGCAACTTATGAACAGTACTGTTTAAGAGTTTAATAAGCCCATTAGTGGTCTTACGCTGCCATCTAGTGGTTATAAATGCCTATTTCTCATACAACACTGTGTTTTTGAGCTTTTTAACTGTAATAGTGTTATTTTTTGCCCAGTCTCTGTTAAATTATCACATTTTTTTGATAATTATTGACCTAGAGAGTCTAAAGAACAGCACTGCAATGATTTGATTGATTTTGAGTTAAAAACTGAAAGCTAGTTGACAAAAGCATGTTTTTCAAAATAATATCAATCTCAAAATTATTAAACTAGCCTATTAATACTCTATAAGCATATTTACATACACACAAAAACACACATGCACACACACATAGAAATGAAATGGTCAAACCATCACAATAACAATCATAAAGCCTGCTTACACACATACACACACACACACACACACACACAAACACACTTGTATACACACACACACACAGAAAAACACTTGTATACACACACACACACACACACACACACACAGAAACACTCATACACAGACATACATGCACACACATTTTGTTGCAGATGCAGATATTTCAAATAAGTGATAGGTAACAAAGCCTATTGCACTTATTCAGTTTTTAAGAGTTTAGATGTCATTTTTAGGTTTCACTGTAATCATAATCTGGCAAAATTATAAAAGCTGATATGTCTGTATGAACAAAATGGTAAACTTTGACTCAATGAGGTTTAAAATGTTATAACAGTGATTTTATAATGTTTTAACTTGAATCCTTCAGTAGCCATTGAACAGTGCTGTTTTACAGCTTAATAAGGCCATTAGTGGTCTTCCGCTGCCATCTAGTGGTTATAAATGCCAATTTCTCATACAACACTGTGTTTTTAAGCTTTATAACTATTATAGTGTTATTTTTGGCCCAGTCTCTCTTAAATTATAAAATTTTTTTGATAATTATTGATCCAGAGACTCCAGAGAACATCACTGCTGTGGTTTGATCGAGATTGAGCAAAAAAACAGAGACAAGTTAGCAAAAGTAGGTTTCTAACACATTTGTAAATAATTAATGAACGATTTGATTGACAGCATTAGTCCAAGAGGCAAAGTTGTTCAGAATGAGGGGATCTATCAGATGATATGAAGATGTAGTGTATAAGTGAATGTTATTAATATTTTATTGCAATTTGAGGTCATTTCCCTTAGAAATACTGTTTCAGAAGCCCTTTTTCACTGTTAAAGCACCACCTATGGTCCGATCTCCATGAAACTTTTCATGCTTGTTAACGGTCATGTGTCACATGTTTTCACCAACATTCGTAAAGTTTCAAGTTTTTGTTTACATTTTATAGGCTGTTGGGTTTTTGTGGCCACGTGTCCTTTTTTAAATGAGCCAATTATAGCTAACCAAAGGACAAAATTCAACATTTTTTCGATAACTATTGATCTAGAGAGTCCAGAGATTATTACTGCAGTTGTTTGTTTGAGATTGACCAAAAAACCAGAGACTAGTTCGCAAAAGTAGGTTTTAGACATATTTCTGAATAATTAATGAACGATTTGATTGACATCTTTGGTCCAAGAGGCAAAGTTGTTCAGAATGAGGAGATCTATCATATGATATGCATTATTTGTGGATATGTAAAACACCACGTGATCACTAGGCCAAAAATCTCGTTAGCGCCAACTTGTGGCCGATTTCTTTCAAAATTCTTACAGACCTTTGGGGCCTTGAGTCAAACATGGCCACTGAGTTTCGTTCCGATCGACCTCCGTTAACCTTGTCTAATAAGTGCTCAAATTTTAATGGCCGATGGCGGCCATGTTTTTTTAGATACGCGAATGTCCTCATAGATTTTTCAGCCACGTCGGACAAAGACACAGCATACCAAGTTTCAAGTCGATCGGACTAACGGTTACCCAGTTACAGTTTTTTCGATCTTATAGCGCCACCAAGTGGCAGATCAGTGGTATTTTTTGTTGTTTGACCAAAGTTCCTACTGCTATATATATGTACCAAGTTTGGTGAAGATATCTCATTTCGTTCACGAGTTATAGGATTTTTCGTAAAATAGGTCCTCGACTTTTAAACGTTTTTGGGCCCCATTACAAAAGTGAGTGGATGTTTCAAAGATTTTTTTGATAATTATTAATAAGCCCTAGACAGAGAAAATTTCGGCAGTAGATTGGTTGCGATTGGGTGAAAAACCTACGACTAGTTCACCAAAGTAGGTTTTAAACCTAATTGCGAATAGTTAAATAACGGTTTGATTGACAGAAATGCTCCTAGAGACAAAGTTGTTCAGAATGATGAGATCTATCATGTGATATGAATGACTTATGTATTTGTGAATATCTAAGATGTTTTTTTTACAGTTAATTTCATGTACAGTTGAAATATTGTGTTTTTGATAGCTTTTCTGACTGTTATAGCGCCACCTATGGTCCGATCTTGATGAAACTTTTCTTGCTTGTTCACAGTCATGTGACACATGTTTTCACCAACTTTCGTAAAGTTTCAAGTTTTCGTTTAGGTTTTATAGGCTGTTGGGTATGTGTGGCCACGCCTCCTTTTTGAAATGAGCCAATTATGGCTAACCAAAGGACAAAATTCAACATTTTTTCGATAATTATTGATCTAGAGAGTCCAGAGATTATTACTGCAGTGGTTTGATCGAAATTGAGTGAAAAACCAGAGACTAGTTCGCAAAAGTAGGTTTTAGACATATTTCTGAATACTTAATGAACGATTTGATTGACAGCTTTGGTCCAAGAGGAAATGTTGTTCATTATGAGGAGATCTATCAGATGATATGCATTATGTGTGGATATGTAAAACACCACGTGATTACAGAGCCAAAAATCTCGTTAGCGCCAACTTGTGGCCGATTTCTTTCTAAATTCTTACAGACCTTTAGGGCCATGAGTCGAACATGCCCACCGAGTTTTGTTCCGATCGACCTCCGTTAACCTTGTCTAATTGGTGCTTGAAATGTTTTGGCCAATGGCGGCCATGTTTTTTGAGATACGTGAATGTCCTCATATACACTTGTGCCCCTTTGGACCAAGATGCTGCATACCAATTTTGAAGCCGATCGGACCAACGGTTGCCTAGTTATAACCATTTATATGTTTTTTCTGTCTTATAGCGCCCCTAAGTGGCAGAGCTTCGCAATTTTTTTTATTTGACCAAAGATTGAGCTCGTACATACTTGTACCGAGTTTGGTGAATATAGCTCATTCCGTTCCAGAGCTATACTTCCAACAACATTTGGCTAACGTTAGCATAGACGCTAATTGGAGTACTGTATCGCCCGAAAATCAAAATTTCAACTTTTTTTTGATAATTATTGATATTCAGTGTCCACAGAATATTTCTGCACTGGTTTGGTTCCGATCGGGCGAAAAACCTAGGACTAGTTCGCAAAAGTAGGTCTGGGATATAGGTCAATTTTAGGGCAAGAAGGAAGCGTCGTAGCTCAAAAATTTCGGGCTCCACTTTTGTTCGGGCTAACCCAAGGATTGCAACGATGTAAAGTTTTTGAGTCTACGACACACGGTTTACGACTGTGGGCCAAAAATGTCTGAAATTTTAGGTTTTTGCGCTGTAGCGCCCCCGTTTGGCCGATTTGGCCGATTCTTTGTATCTGAGTAGCGAGCAAGACTACTACCTTCTGACCAAGTTTCAGCTCTCTAGCCCTTACGGTTTGGGCTGCACGATTCGTTTTAAGGCAGAATAATAATAATAATAATAATAATAATAATAATAATAAAAATCCTAACAAATACAATAGGGTTTCTGCACTACGTGCACGAACCCCTAATAAATATAGCTGCAAGCAGCGATTAACCGGGGTTCGTGAAATTGACACCCTTTAAGGTTGGCCAACCTGGATGTATGGCTGACAGTTAAAAACATCCAGAATGGAGAGCAGGCTCACAGACACACAACACTCATGCACACACAGTGAAATTAAATGATTAAACTGGCCTATTAATACTCTATGAACATATTCACACACACACACACACACATTTAAATGAAATGGTCAAACGGTCACAGTAATAATTATTAAGCCTGCTTACACACACACTCACACATACAAACACACACAGAAACACTCATACACGGACATACATGCACACACATTTTGTTGCAGATATTTGAAATAAGTGATAGGTAACAAAGCCTATTGCACCTATTCGCTTTTTAAGAGTTTAGATGTCATTTTCAGGTTCCACTGTAATCATAATCTGGCAAAATTATAAAAACTGATATGTCTGTATGAACAAAATGGTAAACTTTGACTCAATGAGGTTTAAAATGTTATAACAGTGATTTTATAGCATCTCCATAAGCAACTTATGAACAGTACTGTTTAAGAGTTTAATAAGCCCATTAGTGGTCTTACGCTGCCATCTAGTGGTTATAAATGCCTATTTCTCATACAACACTGTGTTTTTGAGCTTTTTAACTGTAATAGTGTTATTTTTTGCCCAGTCTCTGTTAAATTATCACATTTTTTTGATAATTATTGACCTAGAGAGTCTAAAGAACAGCACTGCAATGATTTGATTGATTTTGAGTTAAAAACTGAAAGCTAGTTGACAAAAGCATGTTTTTCAAAATAATATCAATCTCAAAATTATTAAACTAGCCTATTAATACTCTATAAGCATATTTACATACACACAAAAACACACATGCACACACACATAGAAATGGTCAAACCATCACAATAACAATCATAAAGCCTGCTTACACACATACACACACACACACACACACACAAACACACTTGTATACACACACACACACACACACAGAAAAACACTTGTATACACACACACACACACACACACACAAACACACTTGTATACACACACATACACAAACACACACAGAAACACTCATACACAGACATACATGCACACACATTTTGTTTCAGATGCAGATATTTCAAATAAGTGATAGGTAACAAAGCCTATTGCACTTATTCAGTTTTTAAGAGTTTAGATGTCATTTTTAGGTTTCACTGTAATCATAATCTGGCAAAATTATAAAAGCTGATATGTCTGTATGAACAAAATGGTAAACTTTGACTCAATGAGGTTTAAAATGTTATAACAGTGATTTTATAATGTTTTAACTTGAATCCTTCAGTAGCCATTGAACAGTGCTGTTTTACAGCTTAATAAGGCCATTAGTGGTCTTCCGCTGCCATCTAGTGGTTATAAATGCCAATTTCTCATACAACACTGTGTTTTTAAGCTTTATAACTATTATAGTGTTATTTTTGGCCCAGTCTCTCTTAAATTATAAACATTTTTTGATAATTATTGATCCAGAGACTCCAGAGAACATCACTGCTGTGGTTTGATCGAGATTGAGCAAAAAAACAGAGACAAGTTAGCAAAAGTAGGTTTCTATGCTTGTTAACGGTCATGTGTCACATGTTTTCACCAACATTCGTAAAGTTTCAAGTTTTTGTTTACATTTTATAGGCTGTTGGGTTTTTGTGGCCACGTGTCCTTTTTTAAATGAGCCAATTATAGCTAACCAAAGGACAAAATTCAACATGTTTTCGATAACTATTGATCTAGAGAGTCCAGAGATTATTACAGCAGTGGTTTGATCGAGATTGACCAAAAAACCAGAGACTAGTTCGCAAAAGTAGGTTTTAGACATATTTCTGAATAATTAATGAACGATTTGATTGACATCTTTGGTCCAAGAGGCAAAGTTGTTCAGAATGAGGAGATCTATCATATGATATGCATTATTTGTGGATATGTAAAACACCACGTGATCACTAGGCCAAAAATCTTGTTAGCGCCAACTTGTGGCCGATTTCTTTCAAAATTCTTACAGACCTTTGGAGTCATGAGTCGAACATGCCCACCGAGTTTCATTCCGATCGACCTCCGTTAACCTTGTCTAATAAGTGCTCAAATTTTAATGGCCGATGGCGGCCATGTTTTTTTAGATACGCGAATGTCCTCATAGATTTTTCAGCCACGTCGGACAAAGACACAGCATACCAAGTTTCAAGTCGATCGGACTAACGGTTACCCAGTTACAGTTTTTTCGATCTTATAGCGCCACCAAGTGGCAGATCAGTGGTATTTTTTGTTGTTTGACCAAAGTTCCTACTGCTATATATATGTACCAAGTTTGGTGAAGATATCTCATTTCGTTCACGAGTTATAGGATTTTTCGTAAAATAGGCCCTCGACTTTTAAACGTTTTTGGGCCCCATTACAAAAGTGAGTGGATGTTTCAAAGATTTTTTTTGATAATTATTAATAAGCCCTAGACAGAGAACATTTCGGCAGTAGATTGGTTGCGATTGGGTGAAAAACCTACGACTAGTTCACCAAAGTAGGTTTTAAACCTAATTGCGAATAGTTAAATAACGGTTTGATTGACAGAAATGCTCCTAGAGACAAAGTTGTTCAGAATGATGAGATCTATCATGTGATATGAATGACTTATGTATTTGTGAATATCTAAGATGTTTTTTTTACAGTTAATTTCATGTACAGTTGAAATATTGTGTTTTTGATGGCTTTTCTGACTGTTATAGCGCCACCTATGGTCCGATCTTGATTAAACTTTTCTTGCTTGTTCACAGTCATGTGACACATGCTTTCACCAACTTTCGTAAAGTTTCAAGTTTTCGTTTAGGTTTTATAGGCTGTTGGGTATGTGTGGCCACACCTCTTTTTTGAAATTAGCCAATTATGGCTAACCAAAGGACAAAATTCAACATTTTTTCGATAACTATTGATCTAGAGAGTCCAGAGATTATTACTGCAGTGGTTTGATCGAAATTGAGTGAAAAACCAGATACTAGTTCGCAAAAGTAGGTTTTAGACATATTTCTGAATAATTAATGAACGATTTGATTGACAGCTTTGGTCCAAGAGGAAAAGTTGTTCATTATGAGGAGATCTATCAGATGATATGCATTATGTGTGGATATGTAAAACACCACGTGATTACAGAGCCAAAAACCTCGTTAGCGCCAACTTGTGGCCGATTTCTTTCAAAATTCTTACAGACCTTTAGGGCCATGAGTCGAACATGCCCACCGAGTTTTGTTCCGATCGACCTCCGTTAACCTTGTCTAATTGGTGCTTGAAATGTTTTGGCCAATGGCGGCCATGTTTTTTGAGATACGTGAATGTCCTCATATACACTTGTGCCCCTTTGGACCAAGATGCTGCATACCAATTTTGAAGCCGATCGGACCAACGGTTGCCTAGTTATAACCATTTATATGTTTTTTCTGTCTTATAGCGCCCCTAAGTGGCAGAGCTTCGCAATTTTTTTTATTTGACCAAAGATTGAGCTCGTACATATGTGCACCGAGTTTGGTGAATATAGCTCATTCCGTTCCAGAGCTATACTTCCAACAACATTTGGCTAACGTTAGCATAGACGCTAATTGAAGTACTGTATCGCCCGAAAATCAAAATTTCAACTTTTTTTTGATAATTATTGATATTCAGTGTCCACAGAATATTTCTGCACTGGTTTGGTTCCGATCGGGCGAAAAACCTAGGACTAGTTCGCAAAAGTAGGTCTGGGATTTAGGTCAATTTTCGGGCAAGAAGGAAGCGTCGCAGCTCAAATATTTTGGGCTCCACTTTTGTTCGGGCTAACCCAAGGATTGCAACGATGTAAAGTTTTTGAGTCTACGACACACGGTTTACGACTGTGGGCCAAAAATGTCTGAAATTTTAGGTTTTTGCGCTGTAGCGCCCCCGTTTGGCCGATTTGGCCGATTCTTTGTATCTGAGTAGCGAGCAAGACTACTACCTTCTGACCAAGTTTCAGCTCTCTAGCCCTTACGGTTTGGGCTGCACGATTCGTTTTAAGGCAGAATAATAATAATAATAATAATAAAAATCTTAACAAATACAATAGGGTTTCTGCACTACGTGCACGAACCCCTAAAAATCTTAACAAATACAATAGGGTTTCTGCACTACGTGCACGAACCCCTAATAATAATAATAATAATAATAAAAATCCTAACAAATACAATAGGGTTTCTGCACTACGTGCACGAACCCCTAAATATAGCTGCAAGCAGCGATTAACCGGGGTTCGTGAAATTGACACCCTTTAAGGTTGGCCAACCTGGATGTATGGCTGACAGTTAAAAACATCCAGAATGGAGAGCAGGCTCACAGACACACAACACTCATGCACACACAGTGAAATTAAATGATTAAACTGGCCTATTAATACTCTATGAACATATTCACACACACACACACACACATTTAAATGAAATGGTCAAACGGTCACAGTAATAATTATTAAGCCTGCTTACACACACACTCACACATACAAACACACACAGAAACACTCATACACGGACATACATGCACACACATTTTGTTGCAGATATTTGAAATAAGTGATAGGTAACAAAGCCTATTGCACCTATTCGCTTTTTAAGAGTTTAGATGTCATTTTCAGGTTCCACTGTAATCATAATCTGGCAAAATTATAAAAACTGATATGTCTGTATGAACAAAATGGTAAACTTTGACTCAATGAGGTTTAAAATGTTATAACAGTGATTTTATAGCATCTCCATAAGCAACTTATGAACAGTACTGTTTAAGAGTTTAATAAGCCCATTAGTGGTCTTACGCTGCCATCTAGTGGTTATAAATGCCTATTTCTCATACAACACTGTGTTTTTGAGCTTTTTAACTGTAATAGTGTTATTTTTTGCCCAGTCTCTGTTAAATTATCACATTTTTTTGATAATTATTGACCTAGAGAGTCTAAAGAACAGCACTGCAATGATTTGATTGATTTTGAGTTAAAAACTGAAAGCTAGTTGACAAAAGCATGTTTTTCAAAATAATATCAATCTCAAAATTATTAAACTAGCCTATTAATACTCTATAAGCATATTTACATACACACAAAAACACACATGCACACACACATAGAAATGAAATGGTCAAACCATCACAATAACAATCATAAAGCCTGCTTACACACATACACACACACACACACACACACAAACACACTTGTATACACACACACACACAGAAAAACACTTGTATACACACACACACACACACAGAAACACTCATACACAGGCATACATGCACACACATTTTGTTGCAGATGCAGATATTTCAAATAAGTGATAGGTAACAAAGCCTATTGCACTTATTCAGTTTTTAAGAGTTTAGATGTCATTTTTAGGTTTCACTGTAATCATAATCTGGCAAAATTATAAAAGCTGATATGTCTGTATGAACAAAATGGTAAACTTTGACTCAATGAGGTTTAAAATGTTATAACAGTGATTTTATAATGTTTTAACTTGAATCCTTCAGTAGCCATTGAACAGTGCTGTTTTACAGCTTAATAAGCCCATTAGTGGTCTTCCGCTGCCATCTAGTGGTTATAAATGCCAATTTCTCATACAACACTGTGTTTTTAAGCTTTATAACTATTATAGTGTTATTTTTGGCCCAGTCTCTCTTAAATTATAAATTTTTTTTGATAATTATTGATCCAGAGACTCCAGAGAACATCACTGCTGTGGTTTGATCGAGATTGAGCAAAAAAACAGAGACAAGTTAGCAAAAGTAGGTTTCTAACACATTTGTAAATAATTAATGAACGATTTGATTGACAGCATTAGTCCAAGAGGCAAAGTTGTTCAGAATGAGGGGATCTATCAGATGATATGAAGATGTAGTGTATAAGTGAATGTTATTAATATTTTATTGCAATTTGAGGTCATTTCCCTTAGAAATACTGTTTCAGAAGCCCTTTTTCACTGTTAAAGCACCACCTATGGTCCGATCTCCATGAAACTTTTCATGCTTGTTAACGGTCATGTGTCACATGTTTTCACCAACATTCGTAAAGTTTCAAGTTTTTGTTTACATTTTATAGGCTGTTGGGTTTTTGTGGCCACGTGTCCTTTTTTAAATGAGCCAATTATAGCTAACCAAAGGACAAAATTCAACATTTTTTCGATAACTATTGATCTAGAGAGTCCAGAGATTATTACTGCAGTTGTTTGTTTGAGATTGACCAAAAAACCAGAGACTAGTTCGCAAAAGTAGGTTTTAGACATATTTCTGAATAATTAATGAACGATTTGATTGACATCTTTGGTCCAAGAGGCAAAGTTGTTCAGAATGAGGAGATCTATCATATGATATGCATTATTTGTGGATATGTAAAACACCACGTGATCACTAGGCCAAAAATCTCGTTAGCGCCAACTTGTGGCCGATTTCTTTCAAAATTCTTACAGACCTTTGGGGCCTTGAGTCAAACATGGCCACTGAGTTTCGTTCCGATCGACCTCCGTTAACCTTGTCTAATAAGTGCTCAAATTTTAATGGCCGATGGCGGCTATGTTTTTTTAGATACGCGAATGTCCTCATAGATTTTTCAGCCACGTCGGACAAAGACACAGCATACCAAGTTTCAAGTCGATCGGACTAACGGTTACCCAGTTACAGTTTTTTCGATCTTATAGCGCCACCAAGTGGCAGATCAGTGGTATTTTTTGTTGTTTGACCAAAGTTCCTACTGCTATATATATGTACCAAGTTTGGTGAAGATATCTCATTTCGTTCACGAGTTATAGGATTTTTCGTAAAATAGGTCCTCGACTTTTAAACGTTTTTGGGCCCCATTACAAAAGTGAGTGGATGTTTCAAAGATTTTTTTGATAATTATTAATAAGCCCTAGACAGAGAAAATTTCGGCAGTAGATTGGTTGCGATTGGGTGAAAAACCTACGACTAGTTCACCAAAGTAGGTTTTAAACCTAATTGCGAATAGTTAAATAACGGTTTGATTGACAGAAATGCTCCTAGAGACAAAGTTGTTCAGAATGATGAGATCTATCATGTGATATGAATGACTTATGTATTTGTGAATATCTAAGATGTTTTTTTTACAGTTAATTTCATGTACAGTTGAAATATTGTGTTTTTGATAGCTTTTCTGACTGTTATAGCGCCACCTATGGTCCGATCTTGATGAAACTTTTCTTGCTTGTTCACAGTCATGTGACACATGTTTTCACCAACTTTCGTAAAGTTTCAAGTTTTCGTTTAGGTTTTATAGGCTGTTGGGTATGTGTGGCCACGCCTCCTTTTTGAAATGAGCCAATTATGGCTAACCAAAGGACAAAATTCAACATTTTTTCGATAATTATTGATCTAGAGAGTCCAGAGATTATTACTGCAGTGGTTTGATCGAAATTGAGTGAAAAACCAGAGACTAGTTCGCAAAAGTAGGTTTTAGACATATTTCTGAATACTTAATGAACGATTTGATTGACAGCTTTGGTCCAAGAGGAAATGTTGTTCATTATGAGGAGATCTATCAGATGATATGCATTATGTGTGGATATGTAAAACACCACGTGATTACAGAGCCAAAAATCTCGTTAGCGCCAACTTGTGGCCGATTTCTTTCTAAATTCTTACAGACCTTTAGGGCCATGAGTCGAACATGCCCACCGAGTTTTGTTCCGATCGACCTCCGTTAACCTTGTCTAATTGGTGCTTGAAATGTTTTGGCCAATGGCGGCCATGTTTTTTGAGATACGTGAATGTTCTCATATACACTTGTGCCCCTTTGGACCAAGATGCTGCATACCAATTTTGAAGCCGATCGGACCAACGGTTGCCTAGTTATAACCATTTATATGTTTTTTCTGTCTTATAGCGCCCATAAGTGGCAGAGCTTCGCAATTTTTTTTATTTGACCAAAGATTGAGCTCGTACATATGTGTACCGAGTTTGGTGAATATAGCTCATTCCGTTCCAGAGCTATACTTCCAACAACATTTGGCTAACGTTAGCATAGACGCTAATTGGAGTACTGTATCGCCCGAAAATCAAAATTTCAACTTTTTTTTGATAATTATTGATATTCAGTGTCCACAGAATATTTCTGCACTGGTTTGGTTCCGATCGGGCGAAAAACCTAGGACTAGTTCGCAAAAGTAGGTCTGGGATATAGGTCAATTTTAGGGCAAGAAGGAAGCGTCGTAGCTCAAAAATTTCGGACTCCACTTTTGTTCGGGCTAACCCAAGGATTGCAACGATGTAAAGTTTTTGAGTCTACGACACACGGTTTACGACTGTGGGCCAAAAATGTCTGAAATTTTAGGTTTTTGCGCTGTAGCGCCCCCGTTTGGCCGATTTGGCCGATTCTTTGTATCTGAGTAGCGAGCAAGACTACTACCTTCTGACCAAGTTTCAGCTCTCTAGCCCTTACGGTTTGGGCTGCACGATTCGTTTTAAGGCGGAATAATAATAATAATAATAATAATAATAATAATAATAATAAATATAGCTGCAAGCAGCGATTAACCGGGGTTCGTGAAATTGACACCCTTTAAGGTGGTCTTGGTCAACCTGGATGTACGGCTGACAGTTAAAAACATCCAGAATGGAGAGCAGGCTCACAGACACACAACACTCATGCACACACAGTGAAATTAAATGATTAAACTGGCCTATTAATGCTCTATGAACATATTCACACACACACACACACATTTAAATGAAATGGTCAAACGGTCACAGTAATAATTATTAAGCCTGCTTACACACACACTCACACATACAAACACACACAGAAACACTCATACACGGACATACATGCACACACATTTTGTTGCAGATATTTGAAATAAGTGATAGGTAACAAAGCCTATTGCACCTATTCGCTTTTTAAGAGTTTAGATGTCATTTTCAGGTTCCACTGTAATCATAATCTGGCAAAATTATAAAAACTGATATGTCTGTATGAACAAAATGGTAAACTTTGACTCAATGAGGTTTAAAATGTTATAACAGTGATTTTATAGCATCTCCATAAGCAACTTATGAACAGTACTGTTTAAGAGTTTAATAAGCCCATTAGTGGTCTTACGCTGCCATCTAGTGGTTATAAATGCCTATTTCTCATACAACACTGTGTTTTTGAGCTTTTTAACTGTAATAGTGTTATTTTTTGCCCAGTCTCTGTTAAATTATCACATTTTTTTGATAATTATTGACCTAGAGAGTCTAAAGAACAGCACTGCAATGATTTGATTGATTTTGAGTTAAAAACTGAAAGCTAGTTGACAAAAGCATGTTTTTCAAAATAATATCAATCTCAAAATTATTAAACTAGCCTATTAATACTCTATAAGCATATTTACATACACACAAAAACACACATGCACACACACATAGAAATGAAATGGTCAAACCATCACAATAACAATCATAAAGCCTGCTTACACACATACACACACACACACACACACACACAAACACACTTGTATACACACACACACACAGAAAAACACTTGTATACACACACACACACACACACAGAAACACTCATACACAGACATACATGCACACACATTTTGTTGCAGATGCAGATATTTCAAATAAGTGATAGGTAACAAAGCCTATTGCACTTATTCAGTTTTTAAGAGTTTAGATGTCATTTTTAGGTTTCACTGTAATCATAATCTGGCAAAATTATAAAAGCTGATATGTCTGTATGAACAAAATGGTAAACTTTGACTCAATGAGGTTTAAAATGTTATAACAGTGATTTTATAATGTTTTAACTTGAATCCTTCAGTAGCCATTGAACAGTGCTGTTTTACAGCTTAATAAGGCCATTAGTGGTCTTCCGCTGCCATCTAGTGGTTATAAATGCCAATTTCTCATACAACACTGTGTTTTTAAGCTTTATAACTATTATAGTGTTATTTTTGGCCCAGTCTCTCTTAAATTATAAAATTTTTTTGATAATTATTGATCCAGAGACTCCAGAGAACATCACTGCTGTGGTTTGATCGAGATTGAGCAAAAAAACAGAGACAAGTTAGCAAAAGTAGGTTTCTAACACATTTGTAAATAATTAATGAACGATTTGATTGACAGCATTAGTCCAAGAGGCAAAGTTGTTCAGAATGAGGGGATCTATCAGATGATACGAAGATGTAGTGTATAAGTGAATGTTATTAATATTTTATTGCAATTTGAGGTCATTTCCCTTAGAAATACTGTTTCAGAAGCCCTTTTTCACTGTTAAAGCACCACCTATGGTCCGATCTCCATGAAACTTTTCATGCTTGTTAACGGTCATGTGTCACATGTTTTCACCAACATTCGTAAAGTTTCAAGTTTTTGTTTACATTTTATAGGCTGTTGGGTTTTTGTGGCCACGTGTCCTTTTTTAAATGAGCCAATTATAGCTAACCAAAGGACAAAATTCAACATTTTTTCGATAACTATTGATCTAGAGAGTCCAGAGATTATTACTGCAGTTGTTTGTTTGAGATTGACCAAAAAACCAGAGACTAGTTCGCAAAAGTAGGTTTTAGACATATTTCTGAATAATTAATGAACGATTTGATTGACATCTTTGGTCCAAGAGGCAAAGTTGTTCAGAATGAGGAGATCTATCATATGATATGCATTATTTGTGGATATGTAAAACACCACGTGATCACTAGGCCAAAAATCTCGTTAGCGCCAACTTGTGGCCGATTTCTTTCAAAATTCTTACAGACCTTTGGGGCCTTGAGTCAAACATGGCCACTGAGTTTCGTTCCGATCGACCTCCGTTAACCTTGTCTAATAAGTGCTCAAATTTTAATGGCCGATGGCGGCCATGTTTTTTTAGATACGCGAATGTCCTCATAGATTTTTCAGCCACGTCGGACAAAGACACAGCATACCAAGTTTCAAGTCGATCGGACTAACGGTTACCCAGTTACAGTTTTTTCGATCTTATAGCGCCACCAAGTGGCAGATCAGTGGTATTTTTTGTTGTTTGACCAAAGTTCCTACTGCTATATATATGTACCAAGTTTGGTGAAGATATCTCATTTCGTTCACGAGTTATAGGATTTTTCGTAAAATAGGTCCTCGACTTTTAAACGTTTTTGGGCCCCATTACAAAAGTGAGTGGATGTTTCAAAGATTTTTTTGATAATTATTAATAAGCCCTAGACAGAGAAAATTTCGGCAGTAGATTGGTTGCGATTGGGTGAAAAACCTACGACTAGTTCACCAAAGTAGGTTTTAAACCTAATTGCGAATAGTTAAATAACGGTTTGATTGACAGAAATGCTCCTAGAGACAAAGTTGTTCAGAATGATGAGATCTATCATGTGATATGAATGACTTATGTATTTGTGAATATCTAAGATGTTTTTTTTACAGTTAATTTCATGTACAGTTGAAATATTGTGTTTTTGATAGCTTTTCTGACTGTTATAGCGCCACCTATGGTCCGATCTTGATGAAACTTTTCTTGCTTGTTCACAGTCATGTGACACATGTTTTCACCAACTTTCGTAAAGTTTCAAGTTTTCGTTTAGGTTTTATAGGCTGTTGGGTATGTGTGGCCACGCCTCCTTTTTGAAATGAGCCAATTATGGCTAACCAAAGGACAAAATTCAACATTTTTTCGATAATTATTGATCTAGAGAGTCCAGAGATTATTACTGCAGTGGTTTGATCGAAATTGAGTGAAAAACCAGAGACTAGTTCGCAAAAGTAGGTTTTAGACATATTTCTGAATACTTAATGAACGATTTGATTGACAGCTTTGGTCCAAGAGGAAATGTTGTTCATTATGAGGAGATCTATCAGATGATATGCATTATGTGTGGATATGTAAAACACCACGTGATTACAGAGCCAAAAATCTCGTTAGCGCCAACTTGTGGCCGATTTCTTTCTAAATTCTTACAGACCTTTAGGGCCATGAGTCGAACATGCCCACCGAGTTTTGTTCCGATCGACCTCCGTTAACCTTGTCTAATTGGTGCTTGAAATGTTTTGGCCAATGGCGGCCATGTTTTTTGAGATACGTGAATGTCCTCATATACACTTGTGCCCCTTTGGACCAAGATGCTGCATACCAATTTTGAAGCCGATCGGACCAACGGTTGCCTAGTTATAACCATTTATATGTTTTTTCTGTCTTATAGCGCCCCTAAGTGGCAGAGCTTCGCAATTTTTTTTATTTGACCAAAGATTGAGCTCGTACATATGTGTACCGAGTTTGGTGAATATAGCTCATTCCGTTCCAGAGCTATACTTCCAACAACATTTGGCTAACGTTAGCATAGACGCTAATTGGAGTACTGTATCGCCCGAAAATCAAAATTTCAACTTTTTTTTGATAATTATTGATATTCAGTGTCCACAGAATATTTCTGCACTGGTTTGGTTCCGATCGGGCGAAAAACCTAGGACTAGTTCGCAAAAGTAGGTCTGGGATATAGGTCAATTTTAGGGCAAGAAGGAAGCGTCGTAGCTCAAAAATTTCGGGCTCCACTTTTGTTCGGGCTAACCCAAGGATTGCAACGATGTAAAGTTTTTGAGTCTACGACACACGGTTTACGACTGTGGGCCAAAAATGTCTGAAATTTTAGGTTTTTGCGCTGTAGCGCCCCCGTTTGGCCGATTTGGCCGATTCTTTGTATCTGAGTAGCGAGCAAGACTACTACCTTCTGACCAAGTTTCAGCTCTCTAGCCCTTACGGTTTGGGCTGCACGATTCGTTTTAAGGCAGAATAATAATAATAATAATAATAAAAATCTTAACAAATACAATAGGGTTTCTGCACTACGTGCACGAACCCCTAAATATAGCTGCAAGCAGCGATTAACCGGGGTTCGTGAAATTGACACCCTTTAAGGTTGGCCAACCTGGATGTATGGCTGACAGTTAAAAACATCTAAAATGGAGAGCAGACTCACAGACACACAACACTCATGCACACACAGTGAAATTAAATGATTAAACTGGCCTATTAATACTCTATGAACATATTCACACACACACACACACACACACACATTTAAATGAAATGGTCAAACGGTCACAGTAATAATTATTAAGCCTGCTTACACACACACTCACACATACAAACACACACAGAAACACTCATACACGGACATACATGCACACACATTTTGTTGCAGATATTTGAAATAAGTGCACCTATTCGCTTTTTAAGAGTTTAGATGTCATTTTTAGGTTTCACTGTAATCATAATCTGGCAAAATTATAAAAACTGATATGTCTGTATGAACAAAATGGTAAACTTTGACTCAATGAGGTTTAAAATGTTATAACAGTGATTTTATAGCATCTCCATAAGCAACTTATGAACAGTACTGTTTAAGAGTTTAATAAGCCCATTAGTGGTCTTACGCTGCCATCTAGTGGTTATAAATGCCTATTTCTCATACAACACTGTGTTTTTGAGCTTTTTAACTGTAATAGTGTTATTTTTTGCCCAGTCTCTGTTAAATTATCACATTTTTTTGATAATTATTGACCTAGAGAGTCTAAAGAACAGCACTGCAATGATTTGATTGATTTTGAATTAAAAACTGAAAGCTAGTTGACAAAAGCATGTTTTTCAAAATAATATCAATCTCAAAATTATTAAACTAGCCTATTAATACTCTATAAGCATATTTACATACACACAAAAACACACATGCACACACACATAGAAATGGTCAAACCATCACAATAACAATCATAAAGCCTGCTTACACACATACACACACACACACACACAAACACACTTGTATACACACACACACACAGAAAAACACTTGTATACACACACACACACACACAGAAACACTCATACACAGACATACATGCACACACATTTTGTTGCAGATGCAGATATTTCAAATAAGTGATAGGTAACAAAGCCTATTGCACTTATTCAGTTTTTAAGAGTTTAGATGTCATTTTTAGGTTTCACTGTAATCATAATCTGGCAAAATTATAAAAGCTGATATGTCTGTATGAACAAAATGGTAAACTTTGACTCAATGAGGTTTAAAATGTTATAACAGTGATTTTATAATGTTTTAACTTGAATCCTTCAGTAGCCATTGAATAGTGCTGTTTTACAGCTTAATAAGGCCATTAGTGGTCTTCCGCTGCCATCTAGTGGTTATAAATGGCAATTTCTCATACAACACTGTGTTTTTAAGCTTTATAACTATTATAGTGTTATTTTTGGCCCAGTCTCTCTTAAATTATAAACATTTTTTGATAATTATTGATCCAGAGACTCCAGAGAACATCACTGCTGTGGTTTGATCGAGATTGAGCAAAAAAACAGAGACAAGTTAGCAAAAGTATGTTTTTAACACATTTGTAAATAATTAATGAACGATTTGATTGACAGCATTAGTCCAAGAGGCAAAGTTGTTCAGAATGAGGGGATCTATCAGATGATATGAAGATGTAGTGTATAAGTGAATGTTATTAATATTTTATTGCAATTTGAGGTCATTTCCCTTAGAAATACTGTTTCAGAAGCCCCTTTTCACTGTTAAAGAACCACCTATGGTCCGATCTCCATGAAACTTTTCATGCTTGTTAACGGTCATGTGTCACATGTTTTCACCAACATTTGTAAAGTTTCAAGTTTTTGTTTACATTTTATAGGCTGTTGGGTTTTTGTGGCCACGTGTCCTTTTTTAAATGAGCCAATTATAGCTAACCAAAGGACAAAATTCAACATGTTTTCGATAACTATTGATCTAGAGAGTCCAGAGATTATTACAGCAGTGGTTTGATCGAGATTGACCAAAAAACCAGAGACTAGTTCGCAAAAGTAGGTTTTAGACATATTTCTGAATAATTAATGAACGATTTGATTGACATCTTTGGTCCAAGAGGCAAAGTTGTTCAGAATGAGGAGATCTATCATATGATATGCATTATTTGTGGATATGTAAAACACCACGTGATCACTAGGCCAAAAATCTTGTTAGCGCCAACTTGTGGCCGATTTCTTTCAAAATTCTTACAGACCTTTGGAGTCATGAGTCAAACATGCCCACCGAGTTTCATTCCGATCGACCTCCGTTAACCTTGTCTAATAAGTGCTCAAATTTTAATGGCCGATGGCGGCCATGTTTTTTTAGATACGCGAATGTCCTCATAGATTTTTCAGCCACGTCGGACAAAGACACAGCATACCAAGTTTCAAGTCGATCGGACTAACGGTTACCCAGTTACAGTTTTTTCGATCTTATAGCGCCACCAAGTGGCAGATCAGTGGTATTTTTTGTTGTTTGACCAAAGTTCCTACTGCTATATATATGTACCAAGTTTGGTGAAGATATCTCATTTCGTTCACGAGTTATAGCATTTTTCGTAAAATAGGTCCTCGACTTTTAAACGTTTTTGGGCCCCATTACAAAAGTGAGTGGACATTTCAAAGATTTTTTTGATAATTATTAATAGCCCTGGACAGAGAACATTTCGGCAGTAGATTGGTTGCGATTTGGTGAAAAACCTACGACTAGTTCACCAAAGTAGGTTTTGAACCTAATTGCGAATAGTTAAATAACAGTTTGATTGACAGAAATGATCCTAGAGACAAAGTTGTTCAGAATGATGAGGTCTATCATGTGATATGAATGACTTGTGTAGTTGTGAATATCTAAGATGTTTTTTTTACAGTTAATTTCATGTACAGTTGAAATATTGTGTTTTTGATAGCTTTTCTGACTGTTATAGCGCCACCTATGGTCCGATCTTGATGAAACTTTTCTTGCTTGTTCACAGTCATGTGACACATGTTTTCACCAACTTTCGTAAAGTTTCAAGTTTTCGTTTAGGTTTTATAGGCTGTTGGGTATGTGTGGCCACACCTCTTTTTTGAAATTAGCCAATTATGGCTAACCAAAGGACAAAATTCAACATTTTTTCGATAACTATTGATCTAGAGAGTCCAGAGATTATTACTGCAGTGGTTTGATCGAAATTGAGTGAAAAACCAGAGACTAGTTCGCAAAAGTAGGTTTTAGACATATTTCTGAATAATTAATGAACGATTTGATTGACAGCTTTGGTCCAAGAGGAAAAGTTGTTCATTATGAGGAGATCTATCAGATGATATGCATTATGTGTGGATATGTAAAACACCACGTGATTACAGAGCCAAAAATCTCGTTAGCGCCAACTTGTGGCCGATTTCTTTCAAAATTCTTACAGACCTTTAGGGCCATGAGTCGAACATGCCCACCGAGTTTTGTTCCGATCGACCTCCGTTAACCTTGTCTAATTGGTGCTTGAAATGTTTTGGCCAATGGCGGCCATGTTTTTTGAGATACGTGAATGTCCTCATATACACTTGTGCCCCTTTGGACCAAGATGCTGCATACCAATTTTGAAGCCGATCGGACCAACGGTTGCCTAGTTATAACCATTTATATGTTTTTTCTGTCTTATAGCGCCCCTAAGTGGCAGAGCTTCGCAATTTTTTTTATTTGACCAAAGATTGAGCTCGTACATACTTGTACCGAGTTTGGTGAATATAGCTCATTCCGTTCCAGAGCTATACTTCCAACAACATTTGGCTAACGTTAGCATAGACGCTAATTGGAGTACTGTATCGCCCGAAAATCAAAATTGCAACTTTTTTTTGATAATTATTGATATTCAGTGTCCACAGAATATTTCTGCACTGGTTTGGTTCCGATCAGGCGAAAAACCTAGGACTAGTTCGCAAAAGTAGGTCTGGGATATAGGTCAATTTTAGGGCAAGAAGGAAGCGTCGCAGCTCAAAAATTTCGGACTCCACTTTTGTTCGGGCTAACCCAAGGATTGCAACGATGTAAAGTTTTTGAGTCTACGACACACGGTTTACGACTGTGGGCCAAAAATGTCTGAAATTTTAGGTTTTTGCGCTGTAGCGCCCCCGTTTGGCCGATTTGGCCGATTCTTTGTATCTGAGTAGCGAGCAAGACTACTACCTTCTGACCAAGTTTCAGCTCTCTAGCCCTTACGGTTTGGGCTGCACGATTCGTTTTAAGGCAGAATAATAATAATAATAATAATAATAATAATAATAATAAAAATCTTAACAAATACAATAGGGTTTCTGCACTACGTGCACGAACCCCTAAATATAGCTGCAAGCAGCGATTAACCGGGGTTCGTGAAATTGACACCCTTTAAGGTTGGCCAACCTGGATGTATGGCTGACAGTTAACAACATCCAGAATGGAGAGCAGGCTCACAGACACACAACACTCATGCACACACATTGAAATTAAATGATTAAACTGGCCTATTAATGCTCTATAAGCATATTCACACACACACACACACACACACACACACACACACACACACACATGCACACACATTTAAATGAAATGGTCAAACTATCACAATAATAATCATTAAGCCTGCTTACACACACACACACACACACACACAAAACCACTCTTGTACACAGACATGCACACACACATAGAAATTAAATGTTTAAACTATCACAGTAATAATAATTAAGCCTTGTTACACACACAGACACACACACACACACACACACACACACATACACACACATACACAAACACACACAAACACTCATACACGGACATACATGCACACACAGTTTGTTGGAGATGCAGATATTTGAAATAAGTGATAGGTAACAAAGATTATTGCACATATTCACTTTTTAAGAGTTTAGATGTCATTTTCAGGTTCCACTGTAATCATAATCTGGCAAAATTATAAAAACTGATATGTCTGTATGAACAAAATGGTAAACTTTGACTCAATGAGGTTTAAAATGTTATAACAGTGATTTTATAATGTTTTATCTTGAATCCTTCAGTAACCATTGAACAGTACTGTTTTACAGCTTAATAAGGCCATTAGTGGTCTTCCGCTGCCATCTAGTGGTTATAAATGCCAATTTCTCATACAATATTGTTTTTAAACTTTATAACTATTATAGTGTTATTTTTGGCCCAGTCTCTCTTAACTTATAAAAATTTTTGATAATTATTGATCTAGAGACTCCAGAGAATATCATTGCTGTGGTTTGATCGAGATTGAGCAAAAAAACAGAGACTAGTTCGCAAAAGTAGGTTTTTAACACATTAATTATTAATGAACAATTTGATTGACAGCATTAGTCCAAGAGGCAAAGTTGTTCAGAATGAGGAGATCTATCATATAATATGAAGATGTAGTAAATAAGTGAATATTATTAACATTTTATTGCAATTAGATTTAATTTCCCTTAGAAATACTGTTTCAGAAGCCTTTTTCACTGTTATAGCGCCACCTATGGTCCGATCTCCATGAAACTTTTCATGCTTGTTAAGAGTCATATGAGACATGTTTTCACCAACTTTCGTAAAGTTTCAAGTTTTCGTTTAGGTTTTATAGGAGTTTGGGTATGTGTGGGCATGCCTCCTTTTTAAATGAGCCATTTATGGCTAACCAAAAGACAAAATTAAACTTTTTTTCGATAATTATTGATCTAGGGAGTCCAGAGATTATTACCGCAGTAGTTTGATCGAGATTGAGGGAAAAACCAGGGACTAGTTCGCAAAAGTAGGTTTTTAACATATTTCTAAATAATTAATGAACGATTTGATTGACAGCAATGGTTTTAGAGGCAAAGTTGCTCATTGTGAGGAGATCTATCAAACGATGTGCATATTGTGTGCATATGTAAAACACCACGTGATTACAGAGCCAAAAAAATCTCGTTAGCGCCAACTAGTGGCCGATTTCTTTCAAAATTCTTACAGACCTTTAGGGCTCTGAGTCGAACATGCCTACCGAGTCTCGTTCCGATTGACCTCCGTTAACCTTGTTTAATAGGTGCTTAAATTATTTGGCCAATGGCGGCCATGTTTTTTTAGATACACCATTGTCCTCATAGATGCTTGTGCCCCTTCAGACGAAGACACTGCATACCAATTTTGAAGTCGATCAGAGCAACGATTGCCTAGTTTTTTCTGTCTTATAGCGCCCCTAAGTGGCAGAGCTGCGCAATTTTTTTTATTTGACCAAAGATTGAGCTCGTACATACGTGTACCGAGTTTGGTGAATATAGCTCATTCTGTTCCAGAGTAATACTTCCAATAACATTTGGCTAACGTTAGCATAGACGCTAATTGATGTACCGTTTCGGTCGAAAATCGAAATTTCAACTTTTTTTTGATAATTATTGATATTCAGTGTCCATAGAATATTTCTGTACTGGTTTGGTTCCGATCGGGCGAAAAACCTAGGACTAGTTCGCAAAAGTAGGTCTGGGATACAGGTCAATTTTAGGGCAAGAAGGAAGCGTCGTAGCTCAAAAATTTCAGACTCCACTTTTGTTCGGGCTAACCCAAGGATTGCAACGATGTAAAGTTTTTGAGTCTACGACACACGGTTTACGACTGTGGGCCAAAAATGTCTGAAATTTTAGGTTTTTGCGCTGTAGCGCCCCCGTTTGGCCGATTGGGCTGAGACTTTGATACGTTCTCCCCAAATTGAGCTCTACCTTCTGACCAAGTTTCAAGTCTCTAGGCCTTACGGTTTGGGCTGCACGATTCGTTTTAGGGCAGAAAAAAAAAAAAAATGGGCAATTATAATTACCAATATAGCTGCAAGCAGCGATTAACCGGGGTTCGTGAAATTGACGCCCTTTAAGGTTGGCCAACCTGGATGTATGGCTGACAGTTAAAAACATCCAGAATGGAGAGCAGGCTCACAGACACACAACACTCATGCACACACAGTGAAATTAAATGATTAAACTGGCCTATTAATACTCTATGAACATATTCACACACACACACACACATTTAAATGAAATGGTCAAACGGTCACAGTAATAATTATTAAGCCTGCTTACACACACACTCACACATACAAACACACACAGAAACACTCATACACGGACATACATGCACACACATTTTGTTGCAGATATTTGAAATAAGTGATAGGTAACAAAGATTATTGCACCTATTCGCTTTTTAAGAGTTTAGATGTCATTTTCAGGTTCCACTGTAATCATAATCTGGCAAAATTATAAAAACTGATATGTCTGTATGAACAAAATGGTAAACTTTGACTCAATGAGGTTTAAAATGTTATAACAGTGATTTTATAACATCTCCATAAGCAAGATATAAACAGTACTGTTTAAGAGTTTAATAAGCCCATTAGTGGTCTTACGCTGCCATCTAGTGGTTATAAATGCCTATTTCTCAAACAACACTGTGTTTTTGAGCTTTTTAACTGTAATAGTGTTATTTTTTTGCCCAGTCTCTGTTAAATTATCACATTTTTTTGATAATTATTGACCTAGAGAGTCTAAAGAACAGCACTGAAATGATTTGATTGATTTTGAGTTAAAAACTGAAAGCTAGTTGACAAAAGCATGTTTTTCAAAATAATATCAATCTCAAAATTATTAAACTAGCCTATTAATACTCTATAAGCATATTTACATACACACAAAAACACACATGCACACACACATAGAAATTAAATGGTCAAACCATGACAATAACAATCATAAAGCCTGCTTACACACACATACACACACACACACACACACACACAAACACACACACACACACACACACACACACACACACACAAACACACTTGTATACACACACACACAGAAACACTCATACACGGACATACATGCACACACATTTTGTTGCAGATGCAGATATTTGAAATAAGTGATAGGTAACAAAGCCTATTGCACTTATTCACTTTTTAAGAGTTTAGATCTCATTTTCAGGTTTCACTGTAATAAAAACCTGGCAAAATTATAAAAACTGATATGTCTGTATGAACAAAATGGTAAACTTTGACTCAATGAGGTTTAAAATGTTATAACAGTGATTTTATAATGTTTTATCATGAATTCTTCAGTAGCCATAGAACAGTGCTGTTTTACAGCTTAATAAGGCCATTAGTGGTCTTCCGCTGCCATCTAGTGGTTATAAAAGCCAATTTTTCATACAACACTGTGTTTTTAAGCTTTATAACTATTATAGTGTTATTTTTGGCCCAGTCTCTCTTAACTTATAAATTTTGTGATAATTATTGATCTAGAGACTCCAGAGAACATCACTGCTGTGGTTTGATCGAGATTGAGCAAAAAAACAGAGACAAGTTAGCAAAAGTAGGTTTTTAACACATTTGTAAATAATTAATGAACGATTTGATTGACAGCATTAGTCCAAGAGGCAAAGTTGTTCAGAATGAGGAGATCTATCAGATGATATGAAGATCTAGTGTATAAGTGAATGTTATTAATATTTTATTGCAATTTGAGGTCATTTCCCTTAGAAATGCTGTTTCAGAAGCCCCTTTTCACTGTTAAAGCACCACCTATGGTCCGATCTCCATGAAACTTTTCATGCTTGTTAACGGTCATGTGTCACATGTTTTCACCTACTTTCGTAAAGTTTCAAGTTTTTGTTTAAGTTTTATAGGCTGTTGGGTTTTTGTGGCCACTTGTCCTTTTTTAAATGAGCCAATTATAGCTAACCAAAGGACAAAATTCAACATTTGTTCGATAACTATTGATCTAGAGAGTCCAGAGATTATTACTGCAGTGGTTTGATCGAGATTGACCAAAAAACCAGAGACTAGTTCGCAAAAGTAGGTTTTAGACATATTTCTGAATAATTAATGAACGATTTGATTGACATCTTTGGTCCAAGAGGCAAAGTTGTTCGGAATGAGGAGATCTATCATATGATATGCATTATTTGTGGATATGTAAAACACCACGTGATCACTAGGCCAAAAATCTCGTTAGCGCCAACTTGTGGCCGATTTCTTTCAAAATTCTTACAGACCTTTGGGGTCATGAGTCAAACATGCCCACCGAGTTTCGTTCCGATCGACCTCCGTTAACCTTGTCTAATAAGTGCTCAAATTTTAATGGCCGATGGCGGCCATGTTTTTTGAGATACGCGAATGTCCTCATAGATATTTCAGCCACGTCGGACAAAGACACTGCGTACCAAGTTTCAAGTCGATCGGACCAACGGTTACCCAGTTACAGTTTTTTCGATCTTATAGCGCCACCAAGTGGCAGATCAGTGGTATTTTTTGTTTTTTGACCAAAGTTCCTATTGCTATATATATGTACCAAGTTTGGTGAAGATATCTCATTTCGTTCACGAGTTATAGCATTTTTCGTAAAATAGGTCCTCGACTTTTAAATGTTTTTGGGCCCCATTACAAAAATGAGTGGACGTTTCAAAGATTTTTTTGATAATTATTAATAAGCCCTAGACAGAGAACATTTCGGCAGTAGTTTGGTTGCGATTGGGTGAAAAACCTACGACTAGTTCACCAAAGTAGGTTTTAAACCTAATTGCAAATAATTAAATAACAGTTTGATTGACAGAAATGATCCTAGAGACAAAGTTGTTCAGAATGATGAGATCTATCATGTGATATGAATGACTTATGTATTTGTGAATATCTAAGATGTTTTTTTTACAGTTAATTTCATGTACAGTTGAAATATTGTGTTTTTGATGGCTTTTCTGACTGTTATAGCGCCACCTATGGTCCGATCTTGATGAAACTTTTCTTGCTTGTTCACAGTCATGTGACACATGTTTTCACCAACTTTCGTAAAGTTTCAAGTTTTCGTTTAGGTTTTATAGGCTGTTGGGTATGTGTGGCCACACCTCTTTTTTGAAATTAGCCAATTATGGCTAACCAAAGGACAAAATTCAACATTTTTTCGATAACTATTGATCTAGAGAGTCCAGAGATTATTACTGCAGTGGTTTGATCGAAATTGAGTGAAAAACCAGAGACTAGTTCGCAAAAGTAGGTTTTAGACATATTTCTGAATAATTAATGAACGATTTGATTAACAGCTTTGGTCCAAGAGGAAAAGTTGTTCATTATGAGGAGATCTATCAGATGATATGCATTATGTGTGGATATGTAAAACACCACGTGATTACAGAGCCAAAAATCTCGTTAGCGCCAACTTGTGGCCGATTTCTTTCAAAATTCTTACAGACCTTTAGGGCCATGAGTCGAACATGCCCACCGAGTTTTGTTCCGATCGACCTCCGTTAACCTTGTCTAATTGGTGCTTGAAATGTTTTGGCCAATGGCGGCCATGTTTTTTGAGATACGTGAATGTCCTCATATACACTTGTGCCCCTTTGGACCAAGATGCTGCATACCAATTTTGAAGCCGATCGGACCAACGGTTGCCTAGTTATAACCATTTATATGTTTTTTCTGTCTTATAGCGCCCCTAAGTGGCAGAGCTTCGCAATTTTTTTTATTTGACCAAAGATTGAGCTCGTACATACTTGTACCGAGTTTGGTGAATATAGCTCATTCCGTTCCAGAGCTATACTTCCAACAACATTTGGCTAACGTTAGCATAGACGCTAATTGGAGTACTGTATCGCCCGAAAATCAAAATTGCAACTTTTTTTTGATAATTATTGATATTCAGTGTCCACAGAATATTTCTGCACTGGTTTGGTTCCGATCAGGCGAAAAACCTAGGACTAGTTCGCAAAAGTAGGTCTGGGATATAGGTCAATTTTAGGGCAAGAAGGAAGCGTCGCAGCTCAAAAATTTCGGACTCCACTTTTGTTCGGGCTAACCCAAGGATTGCAACGATGTAAAGTTTTTGAGTCTACGACACACGGTTTACGACTGTGGGCCAAAAATGTCTGAAATTTTAGGTTTTTGCGCTGTAGCGCCCCCGTTTGGCCGATTTGGCCGATTCTTTGTATCTGAGTAGCGAGCAAGACTACTACCTTCTGACCAAGTTTCAGCTCTCTAGCCCTTACGGTTTGGGCTGCACGATTCGTTTTAAGGCAGAATAATAATAATAATAATAATAAATATAGCTGCAAGCAGCGATTAACCGGGGTTCGTGAAATTGACACCCTTTAAGGTTGGCCAACCTGGATGTATGGCTGACAGTTAAAAACATCTAAAATGGAGAGCAGACTCACAGACACACAACACTCATGCACACACAGTGAAATTAAATGATTAAACTGGCCTATTAATACTCTATGAACATATTCACACACACACACACACACACACACACACATTTAAATGAAATGGTCAAACGGTCACAGTAATAATTATTAAGCCTGCTTACACACACACTCACACATACAAACACACACAGAAACACTCATACACGGACATACATGCACACACATTTTGTTGCAGATATTTGAAATAAGTGCACCTATTCGCTTTTTAAGAGTTTAGATGTCATTTTCAGGTTCCACTGTAATCATAATCTGGCAAAATTATAAAAACTGATATGTCTGTATGAACAAAATGGTAAACTTTGACTCAATGAGGTTTAAAATGTTATAACAGTGATTTTATAGCATCTCCATAAGCAACTTATGAACAGTACTGTTTAAGAGTTTAATAAGCCCATTAGTGGTCTTACGCTGCCATCTAGTGGTTATAAATGCCTATTTCTCATACAACACTGTGTTTTTGAGCTTTTTAACTGTAATAGTGTTATTTTTTGCCCAGTCTCTGTTAAATTATCACATTTTTTTGATAATTATTGACCTAGAGAGTCTAAAGAACAGCACTGCAATGATTTGATTGATTTTGAATTAAAAACTGAAAGCTAGTTGACAAAAGCATGTTTTTCAAAATAATATCAATCTCAAAATTATTAAACTAGCCTATTAATACTCTATAAGCATATTTACATACACACAAAAACACACATGCACACACACATAGAAATGGTCAAACCATCACAATAACAATCATAAAGCCTGCTTACACACATACACACACACACACACACAAACACACTTGTATACACACACACACACAGAAAAACACTTGTATACACACACACACACACACAGAAACACTCATACACAGACATACATGCACACACATTTTGTTGCAGATGCAGATATTTCAAATAAGTGATAGGTAACAAAGCCTATTGCACTTATTCAGTTTTTAAGAGTTTAGATGTCATTTTTAGGTTTCACTGTAATCATAATCTGGCAAAATTATAAAAGCTGATATGTCTGTATGAACAAAATGGTAAACTTTGACTCAATGAGGTTTAAAATGTTATAACAGTGATTTTATAATGTTTTAACTTGAATCCTTCAGTAGCCATTGAATAGTGCTGTTTTACAGCTTAATAAGGCCATTAGTGGTCTTCCGCTGCCATCTAGTGGTTATAAATGGCAATTTCTCATACAACACTGTGTTTTTAAGCTTTATAACTATTATAGTGTTATTTTTGGCCCAGTCTCTCTTAAATTATAAACATTTTTTGATAATTATTGATCCAGAGACTCCAGAGAACATCACTGCTGTGGTTTGATCGAGATTGAGCAAAAAAACAGAGACAAGTTAGCAAAAGTATGTTTTTAACACATTTGTAAATAATTAATGAACGATTTGATTGACAGCATTAGTCCAAGAGGCAAAGTTGTTCAGAATGAGGGGATCTATCAGATGATATGAAGATGTAGTGTATAAGTGAATGTTATTAATATTTTATTGCAATTTGAGGTCATTTCCCTTAGAAATACTGTTTCAGAAGCCCTTTTTCACTGTTAAAGAACCACCTATGGTCCGATCTCCATGAAACTTTTCATGCTTGTTAACGGTCATGTGTCACATGTTTTCACCAACATTTGTAAAGTTTCAAGTTTTTGTTTACATTTTATAGGCTGTTGGGTTTTTGTGGCCACGTGTCCTTTTTTAAATGAGCCAATTATAGCTAACCAAAGGACAAAATTCAACATGTTTTCGATAACTATTGATCTAGAGAGTCCAGAGATTATTACAGCAGTGGTTTGATCGAGATTGACCAAAAAACCAGAGACTAGTTCGCAAAAGTAGGTTTTAGACATATTTCTGAATAATTAATGAACGATTTGATTGACATCTTTGGTCCAAGAGGCAAAGTTGTTCAGAATGAGGAGATCTATCATATGATATGCATTATTTGTGGATATGTAAAACACCACGTGATCACTAGGCCAAAAATCTTGTTAGCGCCAACTTGTGGCCGATTTCTTTCAAAATTCTTACAGACCTTTGGAGTCATGAGTCAAACATGCCCACCGAGTTTCATTCCGATCGACCTCCGTTAACCTTGTCTAATAAGTGCTCAAATTTTAATGGCCGATGGCGGCCATGTTTTTTTAGATACGCGAATGTCCTCATAGATTTTTCAGCCACGTCGGACAAAGACACAGCATACCAAGTTTCAAGTCGATCGGACTAACGGTTACCCAGTTACAGTTTTTTCGATCTTATAGCGCCACCAAGTGGCAGATCAGTGGTATTTTTTGTTGTTTGACCAAAGTTCCTACTGCTATATATATGTACCAAGTTTGGTGAAGATATCTCATTTCGTTCACGAGTTATAGCATTTTTCGTAAAATAGGTCCTCGACTTTTAAACGTTTTTGGGCCCCATTACAAAAGTGAGTGGACATTTCAAAGATTTTTTTGATAATTATTAATAGCCCTGGACAGAGAACATTTCGGCAGTAGATTGGTTGCGATTTGGTGAAAAACCTACGACTAGTTCACCAAAGTAGGTTTTGAACCTAATTGCGAATAGTTAAATAACAGTTTGATTGACAGAAATGATCCTAGAGACAAAGTTGTTCAGAATGATGAGGTCTATCATGTGATATGAATGACTTGTGTAGTTGTGAATATCTAAGATGTTTTTTTTACAGTTAATTTCATGTACAGTTGAAATATTGTGTTTTTGATAGCTTTTCTGACTGTTATAGCGCCACCTATGGTCCGATCTTGATGAAACTTTTCTTGCTTGTTCACAGTCATGTGACACATGTTTTCACCAACTTTCGTAAAGTTTCAAGTTTTCGTTTAGGTTTTATAGGCTGTTGGGTATGTGTGGCCACACCTCTTTTTTGAAATTAGCCAATTATGGCTAACCAAAGGACAAAATTCAACATTTTTTCGATAACTATTGATCTAGAGAGTCCAGAGATTATTACTGCAGTGGTTTGATCGAAATTGAGTGAAAAACCAGAGACTAGTTCGCAAAAGTAGGTTTTAGACATATTTCTGAATAATTAATGAACGATTTGATTGACAGCTTTGGTCCAAGAGGAAAAGTTGTTCATTATGAGGAGATCTATCAGATGATATGCATTATGTGTGGATATGTAAAACACCACGTGATTACAGAGCCAAAAATCTCGTTAGCGCCAACTTGTGGCCGATTTCTTTCAAAATTCTTACAGACCTTTAGGGCCATGAGTCGAACATGCCCACCGAGTTTTGTTCCGATCGACCTCCGTTAACCTTGTCTAATTGGTGCTTGAAATGTTTTGGCCAATGGCGGCCATGTTTTTTGAGATACGTGAATGTCCTCATATACACTTGTGCCCCTTTGGACCAAGATGCTGCATACCAATTTTGAAGCCGATCGGACCAACGGTTGCCTAGTTATAACCATTTATATGTTTTTTCTGTCTTATAGCGCCCCTAAGTGGCAGAGCTTCGCAATTTTTTTTATTTGACCAAAGATTGAGCTCGTACATACTTGTACCGAGTTTGGTGAATATAGCTCATTCCGTTCCAGAGCTATACTTCCAACAACATTTGGCTAACGTTAGCATAGACGCTAATTGGAGTACTGTATCGCCCGAAAATCAAAATTGCAACTTTTTTTTGATAATTATTGATATTCAGTGTCCACAGAATATTTCTGCACTGGTTTGGTTCCGATCAGGCGAAAAACCTAGGACTAGTTCGCAAAAGTAGGTCTGGGATATAGGTCAATTTTAGGGCAAGAAGGAAGCGTCGCAGCTCAAAAATTTCGGACTCCACTTTTGTTCGGGCTAACCCAAGGATTGCAACGATGTAAAGTTTTTGAGTCTACGACACACGGTTTACGACTGTGGGCCAAAAATGTCTGAAATTTTAGGTTTTTGCGCTGTAGCGCCCCCGTTTGGCCGATTTGGCCGATTCTTTGTATCTGAGTAGCGAGCAAGACTACTACCTTCTGACCAAGTTTCAGCTCTCTAGCCCTTACGGTTTGGGCTGCACGATTCGTTTTAAGGCAGAATAATAATAATAATAATAATAATAATAATAATAATAAAAATCTTAACAAATACAATAGGGTTTCTGCACTACGTGCACGAACCCCTAAATATAGCTGCAAGCAGCGATTAACCGGGGTTCGTGAAATTGACACCCTTTAAGGTTGGCCAACCTGGATGTATGGCTGACAGTTAAAAACATCCAGAATGGAGAGCAGGCTCACAGACACACAACACTCATGCACACACACTGAAATTAAATGATTAAACTGGCCTATTAATACTCTATGAACATATTCACACACACACACACACACACACACATTTAAATGAAATGGTCAAACGGTCACAGTAATAATTATTAAGCCTGCTTACACACACACTCACACATACAAACACACACAGAAACACTCATACACGGACATACATGCACACACATTTTGTTGCAGTTATTTTAAATAAGTGATAGGTAACAAAGCCTATTGCACCTATTCGCTTTTTAAGAGTTTAGATGTCATTTTCAGGTTCCACTGTAATCATAATCTGGCAAAATTATAAAAACTGATATGTCTGTATGAACAAAATGGTAAACTTTGACTCAATGAGGTTTAAAATGTTATAACTGTGATTTTATAGCATCTCCATAAGCAACTTATGAACAGTACTGTTTAAGAGTTTAATAAGCCCATTAGTGGTCTTACGCTGCCATCTAGTGGTTATAAATGCCTATTTCTCAAACAACACTGTGTTTTTGAGCTTTTTAACTGTAATAGTGTTATTTTTTGCCCAGTCTCTGTTAAATTATCACATTTTTTTGATAATTATTGACCTAGAGAGTCTAAAGAACAGCACTGCAATGATTTGATTGATTTTGAGTTAAAAACTGAAAGCTAGTTGACAAAAGCATGTTTTTCAAAATAATATCAATCTCAAAATTATTAAACTAGCCTATTAATACTCTATAAGCATATTTACATACACACAAAAACACACATGCACACACACATAGAAATGATCAAACCATCACAATAACAATCATAAAGCCTGCTTACACACATACACACACACACACACACACACACACACAAACAAACACACTTGTATACACACACACACACACACACACACAAACACACTTGTATACACACACACACACAGAAAAACACTTGTATACACACACACACACACACAGAAACACTCATACACAGACATACATGCACACACATTTTGTTGCAGATGCAGATATTTCAAATAAGTGATAGGTAACAAAGCCTATTGCACTTATTCAGTTTTTAAGAGTTTAGATGTCATTTTCAGGTTTCACTGTAATCATAATCTGGCAAAATTATAAAAACTGATATGTCTGTATGAACAAAATGGTAAACTTTGACTCAATGAGGTTTAAAATGTTATAACAGTGATTTTATAATGTTTTAACTTGAATCCTTCAGTAACCATTGAACAGTGCTGTTTTACAGCTTAATAAGGCCATTAGTGGTCTTCCGCTGCCATCTAGTGGTTATAAATGCCAATTTCTCATACAACACTGTGTTTTTAAGCTTTATAACTATTATAGTGTTATTTTTGGCCCAGTCTCTCTTAAATTATAAACATTTTTTGATAATTATTGATCCAGAGACTCCAGAGAACATCACTGCTGTGGTTTGATCGAGATTGAGCAAAAAAACAGAGACAAGTTAGCAAAAGTAGGTTTCTAACACATTTGTAAATAATTAATGAACGATTTGATTGACAGCATTAGTCCAAGAGGCAAAGTTGTTCAGAATGAGGAGATCTATCAGATGATATGAAGATGTAGTGTATAAGTGAATGTTATTAATATTGTATTGCAATTTGAGGTCATTTCCCTTAGAAATACTGTTTCAGAAGCCCTTTTTCACTGTTAAAGCACCACCTATGGTCTGATCTCCATGAAACTTTTCATGCTTGTTAACGGTCATGTGTCACATGTTTTCACCAACATTCGTAAAGTTTCAAGTTTTTGTTTACATTTTATAGGCTGTTGGGTTTTTGTGGCCACGTGTCCTTTTTTAAATGAGCCAATTATAGCTAACCAAAGGACAAAATTCAACATTTTTTCGATAACTATTGATCTAGAGAGTCCAGAGATTATTACAGCAGTGGTTTGAACGAGATTGACCAAAAAACCAGAGACTATAGTTCGCAAAAGTAGGTTTTAGACATATTTCTGAATAATTAATGAACGATTTGATTGACATCTTTGGTCCAAGAGGCAAAGTTGTTCAGAATGAGGAGATCTATCATATGATATGCATTATTTGTGGATATGTAAAACACCACGTGATCACTAGGCCAAAAATCTCGTTAGCGCCAACTTGTGGCCGATTTCTTTCAAAATTCTTACAGACCTTTGGAGTCATGAGTCAAACATGCCCACCGAGTTTCATTCCGATCGACCTCCGTTAACCTTGTCTAATAAGTGCTCAAATTTTAATGGCCGATGGCGGCCATGTTTTTTTAGATACGCGAATGTCCTCATAGATTTTTCAGCCACGTCGGACAAAGACACAGCATACCAAGTTTCAAGTCGATCGGACTAACGGTTACCCAGTTACAGTTTTTTCGATCTTATAGCGCCACCAAGTGGCAGATCAGTGGTATTTTTTGTTTTTTGACCAAAGTTCCTATTGCTATATATATGTACCAAGTTTGGTGAAGATATCTCATTTCGTTCACGAGTTATAGCATTTTACGTAAAATAGGTCCTCGACTTTTAAAAGTTTTTGGGCCCCATTACAAAAGTGAGTGGATGTTTCAAAGATTTTTTTGATAATTATTAATAAGCCCTAGACAGAGAACATTTCGGCAGTAGTTTGGTTGCGATTGGGTGAAAAACCTACGACTAGTTCACCAAAGTATGTTTTGAACCTAATTGCGAATAGTCAAATAACAGTTTGATTGACAGAAATGATCCTAGAGACAAAGTTGTTCAGAATGATGAGATCTATCATGTGGTATGAATGACTTATGTATTTGTGAATATCTAAGATGTTTTTTTTTACAGTTAATTTCATGTACAGTTGAAATATTGTGTTTTTGATGGCTTTTCTGACTGTTATAGCGCCACCTATGGTCCGATCTTGATGAAACTTTTCTTGCTTGTTCACAGTCATGTGACACATGTTTTCACCAACTTTCGTAAAGTTTCAAGTTTTCGTTTAGGTTTTATAGGCTGTTGGGTATGTGTGGCCACACCTCTTTTTTGAAATTAGCCAATTATGGCTAACCAAAGGACAAAATTCAACATTTTTTCGATAACTATTGATCTAGAGAGTCCAGAGATTATTACTGCAGTGGTTTGATCGAAATTGAGTGAAAAACCAGAGACTAGTTCGCAAAAGTAGGTTTTAGACATATTTCTGAATAATTAATGAACGATTTGATTGACAGCTTTGGTCCAAGAGGAAAAGTTTTCATTATGAGGAGATCTATCAGATGATATGCATTATGTGTGGATATGTAAAACACCACGTGATTACAGAGCCAAAAATCTCGTTAGCGCCAACTTGTGGCCGATTTCTTTCAAAATTCTTACAGACCTTTAGGGCCATGAGTCGAACATGCCCACCGAGTTTTGTTCCGATCGACCTCCGTTAACCTTGTCTAATTGGTGCTTGAAATGTTTTGGCCAATGGCGGCCATGTTTTTTGAGATACGTGAATGTCCTCATATACACTTGTGCCCCTTTGGACCAAGATGCTGCATACCAATTTTGAAGCCGATCGGACCAACGGTTGCCTAGTTATAACCATTTATATGTTTTTTCTGTCTTATAGCGCCCCTAAGTGGCAGAGCTTCGCAATTTTTTTTATTTGACCAAAGATTGAGCTCGTACATACTTGTACCGAGTTTGGTGAATATAGCTCATTCCGTTCCAGAGCTATACTTCCAACAACATTTGGCTAACGTTAGCATAGACGCTAATTGGAGTACTGTATCGCCCGAAAATCAAAATTGCAACTTTTTTTTGATAATTATTGATATTCAGTGTCCACAGAATATTTCTGCACTGGTTTGGTTCCGATCAGGCGAAAAACCTAGGACTAGTTCGCAAAAGTAGGTCTGGGATATAGGTCAATTTTAGGGCAAGAAGGAAGCGTCGCAGCTCAAAAATTTCGGACTCCACTTTTGTTCGGGCTATCCCAAGGATTGCAACGATGTAAAGTTTTTGAGTCTACGACACACGGTTTACGACTGTGGGCCAAAAATGTCTGAAATTTTAGGTTTTTGCGCTGTAGCGCCCCCGTTTGGCCGATTTGGCCGATTCTTTGTATCTGAGTAGCGAGCAAGACTACTACCTTCTGACCAAGTTTCAGCTCTCTAGCCCTTACGGTTTGGGCTGCACGATTCGTTTTAAGGCAGAATAATAATAATAATAATAATAATAATAAAAATCTTAACAAATACAATAGGGTTTCTGCACTACGTGCACGAACCCCTAAAAATCTTAACAAATACAATAGGGTTTCTGCACTACGTGCACGAACCCCTAATAAAAATCCTAACAAATACAATAGGGTTTCTGCACTACGTGCACGAACCCCTAAATATAGCTGCAAGCAGCGATTAACCGGGGTTCGTGAAATTGACACCCTTTAAGGTTGGCCAACCTGGATGTATGGCTGACAGTTAAAAACATCCAGAATGGAGAGCAGGCTCACAGACACACAACACTCATGCACACACAGTGAAATTAAATGATTAAACTGGCCTATTAATACTCTATGAACATATTCACACACACACACACACACATTTAAATGAAATGGTCAAACGGTCACAGTAATAATTATTAAGCCTGCTTACACACACACTCACACATACAAACACACACAGAAACACTCATACACGGACATACATGCACACACATTTTGTTGCAGATATTTGAAATAAGTGATAGGTAACAAAGCCTATTGCACCTATTCGCTTTTTAAGAGTTTAGATGTCATTTTCAGGTTCCACTGTAATCATAATCTGGCAAAATTATAAAAACTGATATGTCTGTATGAACAAAATGGTAAACTTTGACTCAATGAGGTTTAAAATGTTATAACAGTGATTTTATAGCATCTCCATAAGCAACTTATGAACAGTACTGTTTAAGAGTTTAATAAGCCCATTAGTGGTCTTACGCTGCCATCTAGTGGTTATAAATGCCTATTTCTCATACAACACTGTGTTTTTGAGCTTTTTAACTGTAATAGTGTTATTTTTTGCCCAGTCTCTGTTAAATTATCACATTTTTTTGATAATTATTGACCTAGAGAGTCTAAAGAACAGCACTGCAATGATTTGATTGATTTTGAGTTAAAAACTGAAAGCTAGTTGACAAAAGCATGTTTTTCAAAATAATATCAATCTCAAAATTATTAAACTAGCCTATTAATACTCTATAAGCATATTTACATACACACAAAAACACACATGCACACACACATAGAAATGAAATGGTCAAACCATCACAATAACAATCATAAAGCCTGCTTACACACATACACACACACACACACACACACACACACACACACAAACACACTTGTATACACACACACACACAGAAAAACACTTGTATACACACACACACACACACAGAAACACTCATACACAGGCATACATGCACACACATTTTGTTGCAGATGCAGATATTTCAAATAAGTGATAGGTAACAAAGCCTATTGCACTTATTCAGTTTTTAAGAGTTTAGATGTCATTTTTAGGTTTCACTGTAATCATAATCTGGCAAAATTATAAAAGCTGATATGTCTGTATGAACAAAATGGTAAACTTTGACTCAATGAGGTTTAAAATGTTATAACAGTGATTTTATAATGTTTTAACTTGAATCCTTCAGTAGCCATTGAACAGTGCTGTTTTACAGCTTAATAAGCCCATTAGTGGTCTTCCGCTGCCATCTAGTGGTTATAAATGCCAATTTCTCATACAACACTGTGTTTTTAAGCTTTATAACTATTATAGTGTTATTTTTGGCCCAGTCTCTCTTAAATTATAAATTTTTTTTGATAATTATTGATCCAGAGACTCCAGAGAACATCACTGCTGTGGTTTGATCGAGATTGAGCAAAAAAACAGAGACAAGTTAGCAAAAGTAGGTTTCTAACACATTTGTAAATAATTAATGAACGATTTGATTGACAGCATTAGTCCAAGAGGCAAAGTTGTTCAGAATGAGGGGATCTATCAGATGATATGAAGATGTAGTGTATAAGTGAATGTTATTAATATTTTATTGCAATTTGAGGTCATTTCCCTTAGAAATACTGTTTCAGAAGCCCTTTTTCACTGTTAAAGCACCACCTATGGTCCGATCTCCATGAAACTTTTCATGCTTGTTAACGGTCATGTGTCACATGTTTTCACCAACATTCGTAAAGTTTCAAGTTTTTGTTTACATTTTATAGGCTGTTGGGTTTTTGTGGCCACGTGTCCTTTTTTAAATGAGCCAATTATAGCTAACCAAAGGACAAAATTCAACATTTTTTCGATAACTATTGATCTAGAGAGTCCAGAGATTATTACTGCAGTTGTTTGTTTGAGATTGACCAAAAAACCAGAGACTAGTTCGCAAAAGTAGGTTTTAGACATATTTCTGAATAATTAATGAACGATTTGATTGACATCTTTGGTCCAAGAGGCAAAGTTGTTCAGAATGAGGAGATCTATCATATGATATGCATTATTTGTGGATATGTAAAACACCACGTGATCACTAGGCCAAAAATCTCGTTAGCGCCAACTTGTGGCCGATTTCTTTCAAAATTCTTACAGACCTTTGGGGCCTTGAGTCAAACATGGCCACTGAGTTTCGTTCCGATCGACCTCCGTTAACCTTGTCTAATAAGTGCTCAAATTTTAATGGCCGATGGCGGCTATGTTTTTTTAGATACGCGAATGTCCTCATAGATTTTTCAGCCACGTCGGACAAAGACACAGCATACCAAGTTTCAAGTCGATCGGACTAACGGTTACCCAGTTACAGTTTTTTCGATCTTATAGCGCCACCAAGTGGCAGATCAGTGGTATTTTTTGTTGTTTGACCAAAGTTCCTACTGCTATATATATGTACCAAGTTTGGTGAAGATATCTCATTTCGTTCACGAGTTATAGGATTTTTCGTAAAATAGGTCCTCGACTTTTAAACGTTTTTGGGCCCCATTACAAAAGTGAGTGGATGTTTCAAAGATTTTTTTGATAATTATTAATAAGCCCTAGACAGAGAAAATTTCGGCAGTAGATTGGTTGCGATTGGGTGAAAAACCTACGACTAGTTCACCAAAGTAGGTTTTAAACCTAATTGCGAATAGTTAAATAACGGTTTGATTGACAGAAATGCTCCTAGAGACAAAGTTGTTCAGAATGATGAGATCTATCATGTGATATGAATGACTTATGTATTTGTGAATATCTAAGATGTTTTTTTTACAGTTAATTTCATGTACAGTTGAAATATTGTGTTTTTGATAGCTTTTCTGACTGTTATAGCGCCACCTATGGTCCGATCTTGATGAAACTTTTCTTGCTTGTTCACAGTCATGTGACACATGTTTTCACCAACTTTCGTAAAGTTTCAAGTTTTCGTTTAGGTTTTATAGGCTGTTGGGTATGTGTGGCCACGCCTCCTTTTTGAAATGAGCCAATTATGGCTAACCAAAGGACAAAATTCAACATTTTTTCGATAATTATTGATCTAGAGAGTCCAGAGATTATTACTGCAGTGGTTTGATCGAAATTGAGTGAAAAACCAGAGACTAGTTCGCAAAAGTAGGTTTTAGACATATTTCTGAATACTTAATGAACGATTTGATTGACAGCTTTGGTCCAAGAGGAAATGTTGTTCATTATGAGGAGATCTATCAGATGATATGCATTATGTGTGGATATGTAAAACACCACGTGATTACAGAGCCAAAAATCTCGTTAGCGCCAACTTGTGGCCGATTTCTTTCTAAATTCTTACAGACCTTTAGGGCCATGAGTCGAACATGCCCACCGAGTTTTGTTCCGATCGACCTCCGTTAACCTTGTCTAATTGGTGCTTGAAATGTTTTGGCCAATGGCGGCCATGTTTTTTGAGATACGTGAATGTTCTCATATACACTTGTGCCCCTTTGGACCAAGATGCTGCATACCAATTTTGAAGCCGATCGGACCAACGGTTGCCTAGTTATAACCATTTATATGTTTTTTCTGTCTTATAGCGCCCATAAGTGGCAGAGCTTCGCAATTTTTTTTATTTGACCAAAGATTGAGCTCGTACATATGTGTACCGAGTTTGGTGAATATAGCTCATTCCGTTCCAGAGCTATACTTCCAACAACATTTGGCTAACGTTAGCATAGACGCTAATTGGAGTACTGTATCGCCCGAAAATCAAAATTTCAACTTTTTTTTGATAATTATTGATATTCAGTGTCCACAGAATATTTCTGCACTGGTTTGGTTCCGATCGGGCGAAAAACCTAGGACTAGTTCGCAAAAGTAGGTCTGGGATATAGGTCAATTTTAGGGCAAGAAGGAAGCGTCGTAGCTCAAAAATTTCGGACTCCACTTTTGTTCGGGCTAACCCAAGGATTGCAACGATGTAAAGTTTTTGAGTCTACGACACACGGTTTACGACTGTGGGCCAAAAATGTCTGAAATTTTAGGTTTTTGCGCTGTAGCGCCCCCGTTTGGCCGATTTGGCCGATTCTTTGTATCTGAGTAGCGAGCAAGACTACTACCTTCTGACCAAGTTTCAGCTCTCTAGCCCTTACGGTTTGGGCTGCACGATTCGTTTTAAGGCGGAATAATAATAATAATAATAATAATAATAATAATAAATATAGCTGCAAGCAGCGATTACCCGGGGTTCGTGCAATTGACGCCCTTTAAGGTTGGCCAGCCTGGATGTATGGCTGACAGTTAAAAACATCCAAAATGGAGAGCAGGCTCACAGACACACAACACTCATGCACACACACTGAAATTAAATGATTAAACTGGCCTATTAATGCTCTATAAGCATATTCACACACACACAGAAACACACATGCACACACACATAAATGAAATGGTCAGACTATCACAGTAATAATCATTAAGCCTGCTAACACACAAACACAAGCACAGTTGTTTGATATTTAAAATGAGTGATAGGTAAGAAAGATTATTGCACATATTCACTTTTTAAGAGTTTAGATGTAATTTTCAGGTTTCACTGTAATAAAAACCTGGCAAAATTATAAAAAGTGACATGTCTGTATGAACAAAATGGCAAACTTTGACTCAATGAGGTTTAAAATGTTATAACAGTGATTTTATAATGTTTTATCTTGAATCCTTCAGTAACCATTGAACAGTACTGTTTTACAGCTTAATAAGCCCATTGGTGGTCTTCCGCTGCCATCTAGTGGCTATAAATGCCAATTTTTCATACAACACTGTGTTTTTAAGCTTTATAACTATTATAGTGTTATTTTTGGCCCAGTCTCTCTTAACTTATAAAATTTTTTGATAATTATTGATCTAGAGACTCCAGAGAATATCACTGCTGTGGTTTGATCGAGATTGAGCAAAAAAAACAGAGACAAGTTAGCAAAAGTATGTTTTTAACACATTTGTAAATAATTAATGAACGATTTGATTGACAGCATTAGTCCAAGAGGCAAAGTTGTTCAGAATGAGGAGATCTATCAGATGATATGAAGATGTAGTGTATAAGTGAATGTTATTAATATTTTATTGCAATTTGAGGTCATTTCCCTTAGAAATACTGTTTCAGAAGCCCCTTTTCACTGTTAAAGCACCACCTATGGTCCGATCTCCATGAAACTTTTCATGCTTGTTAACGGTCATGTGTCACATGTTTTCACCAACTTTCGTAAAGTTTCAAGTTTTTGTTTACGTTTTATAGGCTGTTGGGTTTTTGTGGCCACGTGTCCTTTTTTAAATGAGCCAATTATAGCTAACCAAAGGACAAAATTCAACATTTTTTCGATAACTATTGATCTAGAGAGTCCAGAGATTATTACTGCAGTGGTTTGATCGAGATTGACCAAAAAACCAGAGACTAGTTCGCAAAAGTAGGTTTTAGACATATTTCTGAATAATTAATGAACGATTTGATTGACATCTTTGGTCCAAGAGGAAAAGTTGTTCATTATGAGGAGATCTATCAGATGATATGCATTATGTGTGGATATGTAAAACGCCACGTGATCACTAGGCCAAAAATCTCGTTAGCGCCAACTTGTGGCCGATTTCTTTCAAAATTCTTACAGACCTTTAGGGCCATGAGTCGAACATGCCCACCGAGTTTCATTCCGATCGACCTCCGTTAACCTTGTCTAATAAGTGCTCAAATTTTAATGGCCGTTGACGGCCATGTTTTTTTGAGATACGCGAATGTCCTCATAGATATTTCAGCCACGTCGGACAAAGACATTGCATACCAAGTTTCAAGTCGATCGGACTAACGGTTACCCAGTTACAGTTTTTTCGATCTTATAGCGCCACCAAGTGGCAGATCAGTGGTATTTTTTGTTTTTTGACCAAAGTTCCTATTGCTATATATATGTACCAAGTTTGGTGAAGATATCTCATTTCGTGCACGAGTTATAGCATTTTTCGTAAAATAGGTCCTCGACTTTTAAACGTTTTTGGGCCCCATTACAAAAATGAGTGGACATTTCAAAGATTTTTTTGATAATTATTAATAAGCCCTGGACAGAGAACATTTCGGCAGTAGTTTGGTTGCGATTGGGTGAAAAACCTACGACTAGTTCACCAAAGTATGTTTTGAACCTAATTGCGAATAGTTAAATAACAGTTTGATTGACAGAAATGATCCTAGAGACAAAGTTGTTCAGAATGATGAGGTCTATCATGTGGTATGAATGACTTATGTATTTGTGAATATCTAAGATGTTTTTTTTTACAGTTAATTTCATGTACAGTTGAAATATTGTGTTTTTGATGGCTTTTCTGACTGTTATAGCGCCACCTATGGTCCGATCTTGATGAAACTTTTCTTGCTTGTTCACAGTCATGTGACACATGTTTTCACCAACTTTCGTAAAGTTTCAAGTTTTCGTTTAGGTTTTATAGGCTGTTGGGTATGTGTGGCCACACCTCTTTTTTGAAATTAGCCAATTATGGCTAACCAAAGGACAAAATTCAACATTTTTTCGATAACTATTGATCTAGAGAGTCCAGAGATTATTACTGCAGTGGTTTGATCGAAATTGAGTGAAAAACCAGAGACTAGTTCGCAAAAGTAGGTTTTAGACATATTTCTGAATAATTAATGAACGATTTGATTGACAGCTTTGGTCCAAGAGGAAAAGTTGTTCATTATGAGGAGCTCTATCAGATGATATGCATTATGTGTGGATATGTAAAACACCACGTGATTACAGAGCCAAAAATCTCGTTAGCGCCAACTTGTGGCCGATTTCTTTCAAAATTCTTACAGACCTTTAGGGCCATGAGTCGAACATGCCCACCGAGTTTTGTTCCGATCGACCTCCGTTAACCTTGTCTAATTGGTGCTTGAAATGTTTTGGCCAATGGCGGCCATGTTTTTTGAGATACGTGAATGTCCTCATATACACTTGTGCCCCTTTGGACCAAGATGCTGCATACCAATTTTGAAGCCGATCGGACCAACGGTTGCCTAGTTATAACCATTTATATGTTTTTTCTGTCTTATAGCGCCCCTAAGTGGCAGAGCTTCGCAATTTTTTTTATTTGACCAAAGATTGAGCTCGTACATACTTGTACCGAGTTTGGTGAATATAGCTCATTCCGTTCCAGAGCTATACTTCCAACAACATTTGGCTAACGTTAGCATAGACGCTAATTGGAGTACTGTATCGCCCGAAAATCAAAATTGCAACTTTTTTTTGATAATTATTGATATTCAGTGTCCACAGAATATTTCTGCACTGGTTTGGTTCCGATCGGGCGAAAAACCTAGGACTAGTTCGCAAAAGTAGGTCTGGGATATAGGTCAATTTTAGGGCAAGAAGGAAGCGTCGTAGCTCAAAAATTTCGGACTCCACTTTCGTTCGGGCTAACCCAAGGATTGCAACGATGTAAAGTTTTTGAGTCTACGACACACGGTTTACGACTGTGGGCCAAAAATGTCTGAAATCTTAGGTTTTTGCGCTGTAGCGCCCCCGTTTGGCCGATTGGGCTGAGACTTTGATACGTTCTCCCCAAATTGAGCTCTATGATCTGTCCAAGTTTCAAGTCTCTAGGCCTTACGGTTTGGGCTGCACGATTCGTTTTAGAGCAGAAAAAAAAAAAAATGGGCAATTATAATTACCAATATAGCTGCAAGCAGCGATTAACCGGGGTTCGTGAAATTGACGCCCTTTAAGGTTGGCCAACGTGGATGTATGGCTGACAGTTAAAAACATCCAGAATGGAGAGCAGGCTCACAGACACACAACACTCATGCACACACACTGAAACACTGCTTGTTAAGAGTCATCTGACATACGTTATCAACATATTTTGAGTTTTCGTTTAGGCTTCATAAGTTTTTGGGGATATGTGGCAAAGCCCCTTTTCTAAATGACCCATTATAGCTAACCAGAGGACAAAATTCAACATTTTTTGATAATTATAGATCTAGAGACTCCAGAGAATATCACTGCTGTGGTTTGATGGAGATTGAGCAAAAAAACAGAGACTAGTTCGCAAAAGTAGGTTTTTAACACATGTATGAATTATTAATGAACAATTTGATTGACAGCATTAGTCCAAGAGGCAAAGTTGTTCAGAATGGGGAGATCTATCATATAATATGAAAATGTAGTGCATAGGTGAATATTATTAACATTTTATTGCAATTTGAGGTCATTTCCCTTAGAAATACTGTGTTTCAGAAGCCCCTTTCTCACTGTTATAGCACCACCTATGGTCCGATCTCCATGAAACTTTTAATGTTTGTTAAGAGTCATATGAGACATGTTTTCACCAACTTTCGTAAAGTTTCAAGTTTTCGTTTAGGTTTTATAGGCGTTTGGGTATGTGTGGGCATGCCTCCTTTTTAAATGAGCCATTTATAGCTAACCAAAAGACAAAATTAAACTTTTTTTCGATAATTATTGGTCTGGAGAGTCCAGAGATTATTACCGCAGTGGTTTTATCGAGATTGAGTGAAAAACCAGGGACTAGTTCGCAAAAGTAGGTTTTTAAGATATTTGTAAATAATTAATGAACGATTTGATTGACAGCAATGGTTTTAGAGGCAAAGTTGCTCATTGTGAGGAGATCTATCAAACTATGTGCATATTGTGTGGATATGTAAAACACCACGTGATTACAGAGCCAAAAAATCTCGTTAGCGCCAACTAGTGGCCGATTTCTTTCAAAATTCTTACAGACCTTTAGGGCTCTGAGTCAAACATGCCTACCGAGTCTCGTTCCGATTGACCTCCGTTAACCTTGTCAAATTGGTGCTTAAATTGTTTTGGCCAATGGCGGCTATGTTTTTTGAGATACGTGAATGTCCTCATAGGCACTTGTGCCACTTTGGACCAAGACGCTGCATACCAATTTTGAAGTCGATCGGACCAACGGTTGCCTAGTTATAACCATTTATATGTTTTTTTCTGTCTTATAGCGCCCCTAAGTGGCAGAGCTTCGCAATTTTTTTTATTTGACCAAAGATTGAGCTCGTACATACTTGTACCGAGTTTGGTGAATATAGCTCATTCCGTTCCAGAGTAATACTTCCAACAACATTTGGCTAACGTTAGCATAGACGCTAATTGGAGTACTGTATCAGCCGACAATCAAAATTTCAACTTTTTTTTGATAATTATTGATATTCAGTGTCCACAGAATATTTCTGCACTGGTTTGGTTCCGATCGGGCGAAAAACCTAGGACTAGTTCGCAAAAGTAGGTCTGGGATATAGGTCAATTTTAGGGCAAGAAGGAAGCGTCGTAGCTCAAAAATTTTAGACTCCACTTTTGTTCGGGCTATCCCAAGGATTGCAACGATGTAAATTTTTTGAGTCTACGACACACGGTTTACGACTGTGGCCCAAAAATGTCTGACATTTTATGTTTTTGCGCTGTAGCGCCCCCGTTTGGCCGATTGGGTTGAGACTTTGATACGTTCTCCCCAAATTGAGCTCTACGATCTGTCCGAGTTTCAAGTCTCTAGGCCTTACGGTTTGGGCTGCACGATTCGTTTTAGGGCAGAAAAAAAAAAAAATGGGCAATTATAATTACCAATATAGCTGCAAGCAGCGATTAACCGGGGTTCGTGAAATTGACACCCTTTAAGGTTGGCCAACCTGGATGTATGGCTGACAGTTAAAAACATCCAAAATGGAGAGCAGGCTCACAGACACACAACACTCATGCACACACACTGAAATTAAATGATTAAACTGGCCTATTAATGCTCTATAAGCATATTCACACACACACAGAAACACACATGCACACACACATAAATGAAATGGTCAGACTATCACAGTAATAATCATTAAGCCTGCTAACACACAAACACAAGCACAGTTGTTTGATATTTAAAATGAGTGATAGGTAAGAAAGATTATTGCACATATTCACTTTTTAAGAGTTTAGATGTAATTTTCAGGTTTCACTGTAATAAAAACCTGGCAAAATTATAAAAAGTGACATGTCTGTATGAACAAAATGGCAAACTTTGACTCAATGAGGTTTAAAATGTTATAACAGTGATTTTATAATGTTTTATCTTGAATCCTTCAGTAACCATTGAACAGTACTGTTTTACAGCTTAATAAGCCCATTAGTGGTCTTCCGCTGCCATCTAGTGGCTATAAATGCCAATTTTTCATACAACACTGTGTTTTTAAGCTTTATAACTATTATAGTGTTATTTTTGGCCCAGTCTCTCTTAACTTATAAAATTTTTTGATAATTATTGATCTAGAGACTCCAGAGAATATCACTGCTGTGGTTTGATCGAGATTGAGCAAAAAAAAACAGAGACAAGTTAGCAAAAGTATGTTTTTAACACATTTGTAAATAATTAATGAACGATTTGATTGACAGCATTAGTCCAAGAGGCAAAGTTGTTCAGAATGAGGAGATCTATCAGATGATATGAAGATGTAGTGTATAAGTGAATGTTATTAATATTTTATTGCAATTTGAGGTCATTTCCCTTAGAAATACTGTTTCAGAAGCCCCTTTTCACTGTTAAAGCACCACCTATGGTCCGATCTCCATGAAACTTTTCATGCTTGTTAACGGTCATGTGTCACATGTTTTCACCAACTTTGGTAAAGTTTCAAGTTTTTGTTTACGTTTTATAGGCTGTTGGGTTTTTGTGGCCACGTGTCCTTTTTTAAATGAGCCAATTATAGCTAACCAAAGGACAAAATTCAACATTTTTTCGATAACTATTGATCTAGAGAGTCCAGAGATTATTACTGCAGTGGTTTGATCGAGATTGACCAAAAAACCAGAGACTAGTTCGCAAAAGTAGGTTTTAGACATATTTCTGAATAATTAATGAACGATTTGATTGACATCTTTGGTCCAAGAGGAAAAGTTGTTCATTATGAGGAGATCTATCAGATTATATGCATTATGTGTGGATATGTAAAACACCACGTGATCACTAGGCCAAAAATCTCGTTAGCGCCAACTTGTGGCCGATTTCTTTCAAAATTCTTACAGACCTTTAGGGCCATGAGTCGAACATGCCCACCGAGTTTCATTCCGATCGACCTCCGTTAACCTTGTCTAATAAGTGCTCAAATTTTAATGGCCGTTGACGGCCATGTTTTTTTGAGATACGCGAATGTCCTCATAGATATTTCAGCCACGTCGGACAAAGACATTGCATACCAAGTTTCAAGTCGATCGGACTAACGGTTACCCAGTTACAGTTTTTTCGATCTTATAGCGCCACCAAGTGGCAGATCAGTGGTATGTTTTGTTTTTTGACCAAAGTTCCTATTGCTATATATATGTACCAAGTTTGGTGAAGATATCTCATTTCGTGCACGAGTTATAGCATTTTTCGTAAAATAGGTCCTCGACTTTTAAACGTTTTTGGGCCCCATTACAAAAATGAGTGGATGTTTCAAAGATTTTTTTGATAATTATTAATAAGCCCTGGACAGAGAACATTTCGGCAGTAGTTTGGTTGCGATTGGGTGAAAAACCTACGACTAGTTCACCAAAGTAGGTTTTAAACCTAATTGCGAATAGTTAAATAACGGTTTGATTGACAGAAATGCTCCTAGAGACAAAGTTGTTCAGAATGATGAGATCTATCATGTGATATGAATGACTTATGTATTTGTGAATATCTAAGATGTTTTTTTTACAGTTAATTTCATGTACAGTTGAAATATTGTATTTTTGATGGCTTTTCTGACTGTTATAGCGCCACCTATGGTCCGATTTTGATGAAACTTTTCTTGCTTGTTCACAGTCATGTGACACATGTTTTCACCAACTTTCGTAAAGTTTCAAGTTTTCGTTTAGGTTTTATAGGCTGTTGGGTATGTGTGGCCACGCCTCTTTTTTGAAATTAGCCAATTATGGCTAACCAAAGGACAAAATTCAACATGTTTTCGATAATTATTGATCTAGAGAGTCCAGAGATTATTACTGCATTGGTTTGATCGAAATTGAGTGAAAAACCAGAGACTAGTTCGCAAAAGTAGGTTTTAGACATATTTCTGAATAATTAATGAACGATTTGATTGACATCTTTGGTCCAAGAGGAAAAGTTGTTCATTATGAGGAGATCTATCAGATGATATGCATTATGTGTGGATATGTAAAACACCACGTGATCACTAGGCCAAAAATCTCGTTAGCGCCAACTTGTGGCCGATTTCTTTCAAAATTCTTACAGACCTTTAGGGCCATGAGTCGAACATGCCCACCGAGTTTCGTTCCGATCGACCTCCGTTAACCTTGTCAAATTGGTGCTTAAATTGTTTTGGCCAATGGCGGCCATGTTTTTTGAGATACGTGAATGTCCTCATATACACTTGTGCCCCTTTGGACCAAGATGCTGCATACCAATTTTGAAGTCGATCGGACCAACGATTGCCTAGTTATAACCATTTATATGTTTTTTCTGTGTTATAGCGCCCCTAAGTGGCAAAGCTTCGTAATTTTTTTTATTTGACCAAGGATTGAGCTCGTACATATGTGTACCGAGTTTGGTGAATATAGCTCATTCCGTTCCAGAGCTATACTTCCAACAACATTTGGCTAACGTTAGCATAGACGCTAATTGGAGTACTGTATCGCCCGAAAATCAAAATTTCAACTTTTTTTTGATAATTATTGATATTCAGTGTCCACAGAATATTTCTGCACTGGTTTGGTTCCGATCGGGCGAAAAACCTAGGACTAGTTCGCAAAAGTAGGTCTGGGATATAGGTCAATTTTAGGGCAAGAAGAAAGCGTCGTAGCTCAAAAATTTCAGGCTCCACTTTTGTTCGGGCTAACCCAAGGATTGCAACGATGTAAAGTTTTTGAGTCTACGACACACGGTTTACGACTGTGGGCCAAAAATGTCTGAAATTTTAGGTTTTTGCGCTGTAGCGCCCCCGTTTGGCCGATTTGGCCGATTCTTTGTATCTGAGTAGCGAGCAAGACTACTACCTTCTGACCAAGTTTCAGCTCTCTAGCCCTTACGGTTTGGGCTGCACGATTCGTTTTAAGGCAGAATAATAATAATAATAATAATAAAAATCTTAACAAATACAATAGGGTTTCTGCACTACGTGCACGAACCCCTAAATATAGCTGCAAGCAGCGATTAACCGGGGTTCGTGAAATTGACACCCTTTAAGGTTGGCCAACCTGGATGTATGGCTGACAGTTAAAAACATCTAAAATGGAGAGCAGACTCACAGACACACAACACTCATGCACACACAGTGAAATTAAATGATTAAACTGGCCTATTAATACTCTATGAACATATTCACACACACACACACACACACACACACACATTTAAATGAAATGGTCAAACGGTCACAGTAATAATTATTAAGCCTGCTTACACACACACTCACACATACAAACACACACAGAAACACTCATACACGGACATACATGCACACACATTTTGTTGCAGATATTTGAAATAAGTGCACCTATTCGCTTTTTAAGAGTTTAGATGTCATTTTCAGGTTCCACTGTAATCATAATCTGGCAAAATTATAAAAACTGATATGTCTGTATGAACAAAATGGTAAACTTTGACTCAATGAGGTTTAAAATGTTATAACAGTGATTTTATAGCATCTCCATAAGCAACTTATGAACAGTACTGTTTAAGAGTTTAATAAGCCCATTAGTGGTCTTACGCTGCCATCTAGTGGTTATAAATGCCTATTTCTCATACAACACTGTGTTTTTGAGCTTTTTAACTGTAATAGTGTTATTTTTTGCCCAGTCTCTGTTAAATTATCACATTTTTTTGATAATTATTGACCTAGAGAGTCTAAAGAACAGCACTGCAATGATTTGATTGATTTTGAATTAAAAACTGAAAGCTAGTTGACAAAAGCATGTTTTTCAAAATAATATCAATCTCAAAATTATTAAACTAGCCTATTAATACTCTATAAGCATATTTACATACACACAAAAACACACATGCACACACACATAGAAATGGTCAAACCATCACAATAACAATCATAAAGCCTGCTTACACACATACACACACACACACACACAAACACACTTGTATACACACACACACACAGAAAAACACTTGTATACACACACACACACACACAGAAACACTCATACACAGACATACATGCACACACATTTTGTTGCAGATGCAGATATTTCAAATAAGTGATAGGTAACAAAGCCTATTGCACTTATTCAGTTTTTAAGAGTTTAGATGTCATTTTTAGGTTTCACTGTAATCATAATCTGGCAAAATTATAAAAGCTGATATGTCTGTATGAACAAAATGGTAAACTTTGACTCAATGAGGTTTAAAATGTTATAACAGTGATTTTATAATGTTTTAACTTGAATCCTTCAGTAGCCATTGAATAGTGCTGTTTTACAGCTTAATAAGGCCATTAGTGGTCTTCCGCTGCCATCTAGTGGTTATAAATGGCAATTTCTCATACAACACTGTGTTTTTAAGCTTTATAACTATTATAGTGTTATTTTTGGCCCAGTCTCTCTTAAATTATAAACATTTTTTGATAATTATTGATCCAGAGACTCCAGAGAACATCACTGCTGTGGTTTGATCGAGATTGAGCAAAAAAACAGAGACAAGTTAGCAAAAGTATGTTTTTAACACATTTGTAAATAATTAATGAACGATTTGATTGACAGCATTAGTCCAAGAGGCAAAGTTGTTCAGAATGAGGGGATCTATCAGATGATATGAAGATGTAGTGTATAAGTGAATGTTATTAATATTTTATTGCAATTTGAGGTCATTTCCCTTAGAAATACTGTTTCAGAAGCCCTTTTTCACTGTTAAAGAACCACCTATGGTCCGATCTCCATGAAACTTTTCATGCTTGTTAACGGTCATGTGTCACATGTTTTCACCAACATTTGTAAAGTTTCAAGTTTTTGTTTACATTTTATAGGCTGTTGGGTTTTTGTGGCCACGTGTCCTTTTTTAAATGAGCCAATTATAGCTAACCAAAGGACAAAATTCAACATGTTTTCGATAACTATTGATCTAGAGAGTCCAGAGATTATTACAGCAGTGGTTTGATCGAGATTGACCAAAAAACCAGAGACTAGTTCGCAAAAGTAGGTTTTAGACATATTTCTGAATAATTAATGAACGATTTGATTGACATCTTTGGTCCAAGAGGCAAAGTTGTTCAGAATGAGGAGATCTATCATATGATATGCATTATTTGTGGATATGTAAAACACCACGTGATCACTAGGCCAAAAATCTTGTTAGCGCCAACTTGTGGCCGATTTCTTTCAAAATTCTTACAGACCTTTGGAGTCATGAGTCAAACATGCCCACCGAGTTTCATTCCGATCGACCTCCGTTAACCTTGTCTAATAAGTGCTCAAATTTTAATGGCCGATGGCGGCCATGTTTTTTTAGATACGCGAATGTCCTCATAGATTTTTCAGCCACGTCGGACAAAGACACAGCATACCAAGTTTCAAGTCGATCGGACTAACGGTTACCCAGTTACAGTTTTTTCGATCTTATAGCGCCACCAAGTGGCAGATCAGTGGTATTTTTTGTTGTTTGACCAAAGTTCCTACTGCTATATATATGTACCAAGTTTGGTGAAGATATCTCATTTCGTTCACGAGTTATAGCATTTTTCGTAAAATAGGTCCTCGACTTTTAAACGTTTTTGGGCCCCATTACAAAAGTGAGTGGACATTTCAAAGATTTTTTTGATAATTATTAATAGCCCTGGACAGAGAACATTTCGGCAGTAGATTGGTTGCGATTTGGTGAAAAACCTACGACTAGTTCACCAAAGTAGGTTTTGAACCTAATTGCGAATAGTTAAATAACAGTTTGATTGACAGAAATGATCCTAGAGACAAAGTTGTTCAGAATGATGAGGTCTATCATGTGATATGAATGACTTGTGTAGTTGTGAATATCTAAGATGTTTTTTTTACAGTTAATTTCATGTACAGTTGAAATATTGTGTTTTTGATAGCTTTTCTGACTGTTATAGCGCCACCTATGGTCCGATCTTGATGAAACTTTTCTTGCTTGTTCACAGTCATGTGACACATGTTTTCACCAACTTTCGTAAAGTTTCAAGTTTTCGTTTAGGTTTTATAGGCTGTTGGGTATGTGTGGCCACACCTCTTTTTTGAAATTAGCCAATTATGGCTAACCAAAGGACAAAATTCAACATTTTTTCGATAACTATTGATCTAGAGAGTCCAGAGATTATTACTGCAGTGGTTTGATCGAAATTGAGTGAAAAACCAGAGACTAGTTCGCAAAAGTAGGTTTTAGACATATTTCTGAATAATTAATGAACGATTTGATTGACAGCTTTGGTCCAAGAGGAAAAGTTGTTCATTATGAGGAGATCTATCAGATGATATGCATTATGTGTGGATATGTAAAACACCACGTGATTACAGAGCCAAAAATCTCGTTAGCGCCAACTTGTGGCCGATTTCTTTCAAAATTCTTACAGACCTTTAGGGCCATGAGTCGAACATGCCCACCGAGTTTTGTTCCGATCGACCTCCGTTAACCTTGTCTAATTGGTGCTTGAAATGTTTTGGCCAATGGCGGCCATGTTTTTTGAGATACGTGAATGTCCTCATATACACTTGTGCCCCTTTGGACCAAGATGCTGCATACCAATTTTGAAGCCGATCGGACCAACGGTTGCCTAGTTATAACCATTTATATGTTTTTTCTGTCTTATAGCGCCCCTAAGTGGCAGAGCTTCGCAATTTTTTTTATTTGACCAAAGATTGAGCTCGTACATACTTGTACCGAGTTTGGTGAATATAGCTCATTCCGTTCCAGAGCTATACTTCCAACAACATTTGGCTAACGTTAGCATAGACGCTAATTGGAGTACTGTATCGCCCGAAAATCAAAATTGCAACTTTTTTTTGATAATTATTGATATTCAGTGTCCACAGAATATTTCTGCACTGGTTTGGTTCCGATCAGGCGAAAAACCTAGGACTAGTTCGCAAAAGTAGGTCTGGGATATAGGTCAATTTTAGGGCAAGAAGGAAGCGTCGCAGCTCAAAAATTTCGGACTCCACTTTTGTTCGGGCTAACCCAAGGATTGCAACGATGTAAAGTTTTTGAGTCTACGACACACGGTTTACGACTGTGGGCCAAAAATGTCTGAAATTTTAGGTTTTTGCGCTGTAGCGCCCCCGTTTGGCCGATTTGGCCGATTCTTTGTATCTGAGTAGCGAGCAAGACTACTACCTTCTGACCAAGTTTCAGCTCTCTAGCCCTTACGGTTTGGGCTGCACGATTCGTTTTAAGGCAGAATAATAATAATAATAATAATAATAATAATAATAATAAAAATCTTAACAAATACAATAGGGTTTCTGCACTACGTGCACGAACCCCTAAATATAGCTGCAAGCAGCGATTAACCGGGGTTCGTGCAATTGACGCCCTTTAAGGTTGTCTTGGTCAACCTGGATGTATGGCTGACAGTTAAAAACATCCAAAATGGAGAGCAGGCTCACAGACACAACACTCATGCACACACACTGAAACACTGCTTGTTAAGAGTCATCTGAGATACGTTATCACCATATTTTGAGTTTTCGTTTAGGCTTCATACGTTTTTGGGTATATGTGGCAAAGCGACTTTTCTAAATGACCCATTATAGCTAACCAGAGGACAAAATTCAACATGTTTTTGATAATTATAGATCTAGAGACTCCAGAGAATATCACTGCTGTGGTTTGATCGAGATTGAGCAAAAAAACAGAGACTAGTTCGCAAAAGTAGGTTTTTAACACATTTATGAATTATTAATGAACAATTTGATTGACAGCATTAGTCCAAGAGGCAAAGTTGTTCAGAATGGGGAGATCTATCAGTTGATATGAAGATGTAGTGAATAAGTGAATATTATTAACATTTTATTGCAATTTGAGGTCATTTCCCTTAGAAATACTGTTTCAGAAGCCCTTTTTCACTGTTATAGCGCCACCTATGGTCCGATCTCCATGAAACTTTTAATGTTTGTTAAGAGTCATATGAGACATGTTTTCACCAACTTTCGTAAAGTTTCAAGTTTTCGTTCAGGTTTTATAGGCGTTTGGGTATGTGTGGGCATGCCTCCTTTTTAAATGAGCCATTTATAGCTAACCAAAAGACAAAATTAAACTTTTTTTCGATAATTATTGGTCTGGAGAGTCCAGAGATTATTACCGCAGTGGTTTTATCGAGATTGAGCAAAAAACCAGAGACTAGTTTGCAAAAGTAGGTTTTAACATATTCGTAAATAATTAATGAACGATTTGATTGACAGCAATGGTTTTAGAGGCAAAGTTGCTCATTGTGAGGAGATCTATCAAACGATGTGCATATTGTGTGGATATGTAAAACAGCATGTGATTACAGAGCAAAAAAATCTCGTTAGCGCCAACTAGTGGCCGATTTCTTTCAAAATTCTTACAGACCTTTAGGGCTCTGAGTCAAACATGCCCACCGAGTCTCGTTCCGATCGACCTCCGTTAACCTTGTTTAATAGGTGCTTAAATTGTTTTGGCCAATGGCGGCCATGTTTTTTGAGATACGTGAATGTCCTCATATGCACTTGTGCCCCTTTGGACCAAGACGCTGCATGCCAATTTTGAAGTCGATCGGACCAACGGTTGCCTAGTTATAACCATTTATAAGTTTTTTCTGTCTTATAGCGCCCCTAAGTGGCAGAGCCTCGCAATTTTTTTTATTTGACCAAAGATTGAGCTCGTACATATGTGTACCGAGTTTGGTGAATATAGCTCATTCCGTTCCAGAGTAATACTTCAAACAACATTTGGCTAACGTTAGCATAGACGCTAATTGGAGTACTGTATCGGCCGACAATCAAAATTTCAACTTTTTTTTGATAATTATTGATATTCAGTGTCCACAGAATATTTCTGCACTGGTTTGGTTCCGATCGGGCGAAAAACCTAGGACTAGTTCGCAAAAGTAGGTCTGGGATTTAGGTAAATTTTAGGGCAAGAAGGAAGCGTCGTAGCTCGAAAATTTCGGACTCCACTTTTGTTCGGGCTAACCCAAGGATTGCAACGATGTAAAGTTTTTGAGTCTACGACACACGGTTTACGACTGTGGGCCAAAAACGTCTGAAATTTTAGGTTTTTGCGCTGTAGCGCCCCCGTTTGGCCGATTGGGCTGAGACTTTGATACGTTCTCCCCAAATTGAGCTCTACGATCTGTCCAAGTTTCAAGTCTCTAGGCCTTACGGTTTGGGCTGCACGATTCGTTTTAGGGCAGAAAAAAAAAAAAAAAAGGGCAATTATAATTACCAATATAGCTGCAAGCAGCGATTAACCGGGGTTCGTGAAATTGACGCCCTTTAAGGTTGGCCAACCTGGATGTATGGCTGACAGTTAAAAACATCCAAAATGGAGAGCAGGCTCACAGACACACAACACTCATGCACACACAGTGAAATTAAACGATTAAACTGGCCTATTAATGCTCTATAAGCATATTCACACACACACAGAAACACACATGCACACACACATAAATGAAATGGTCAGACTATCACAGTAATAATCATTAAGCCTGCTAACACACAAACACAAACACAGTTGTTTGATATTTAAAATAAGTGATAGGTAAGAAAGATTATTGCACATATTCACTTTTTAAGAGTTTAGATGTCATTTTCAGGTTCCACTGTAATCATAATCTGGCAAAATTATAAAAACTGATATGTCTGTATGAACAAAATGGTAAACTTTGACTCAATGAGGTTTAAAATGTTATAACAGTGATTTTATAGCATCTCCATAAGCAACATATGAACAGTACTGTTTAAGAGTTTAATACGCCCATTAATGGTCTTATGCTGCCATCTAGTGGTTATAAATGCCTATTTCTCATACAACACTGTGTTTTTGAGCTTTTTAACTGTAATAGTGTTATTTTTTGCCCAGTCTCTGTTAAATTATCAAAAAAATTTGATAATTATTGACCTAGAGAGTCTAAAGAACAGCACTGCAATGATTTGATTGATTTTGAGTTAAAAACTGAAAGCTAGTTGACAAAAGCATGTTTTTCAAAATAATATCAATCTCAAAATTATTAAACTAGCCTATTAATACTCTATAAGCATATTTACATACACACAAAAACACACATGCACACACACATATAAATTAAATGGTCAAACCATCACAATAACAATCATAAAGCCTGCTTACACGCATACACACACATACACACACACACACACACACAAACACACTTGTATACACACACACACAGAAACACTCATACACGGGCATACATGCACACACATTTTGTTGCAGATGCAGATATTTGAAATAAGTGATAGGTAACAAAGCCTATTGCACTTATTGGCTTTTTAAGAGTTTAGATGTCATTTTCAGGTTCCACTGTAATCATAATCTCGCAAAATTATAAAAACTGATATGTCTGTATGAACAAAATGGTAAACTTTGACTCAATGAGGTTTAAAATGTTATAACAGTGATTTTATAATGTTTTATCTTGAATCCTTCAGTAACCATTGAACAGTACTGTTTTACAGCTTAATAAGGCCATTAGTGGTCTTCCGCTGCCATCTAGTGGTTATAAAAGCCAATTTTTCATACAACACTGTGTTTTTAAGCTTTTTACCTATAATAGTTTTATTTATTGCCCAATCTCTATTAAATTATAAAAAAAAATTGATAATCATTGACCCAGGGAGTCTAGAGAACAGTACTGCAATGATTTGATTCATTTTGAGTTAAAAACTGAAGGCTAGTTGACAAAAGCATGTTTTTTAAGTAATCTTAAATACTTAACAGTTTGATTGACAGCACTGATCCTAGAGGCAAAGTTGATCAGAATGAGAATTAAAATAAGTGATAGGTAACAAACCTTATTGCACCTATTCACTTTTTAAGAGTTTAGATGTCATTTTCAGGTTTCACTGTAATCATAATCTGGCAAAATTATAAAAACTGATATGTCTGTATGAACAAAATGGTAAACTTTGACTCAATGAGGTTTAAAAGGTTATAACAGTGATTTTATAATGTTTTATCTTGAATCATTCAGTAACCATTGAACAGTGCTGTTTTACAGCTTAATAAGGCCATTAGTGGTCTTCCGCTGCCATCTAGTGGTTATAAAAGCCAATTTCTCATACAACACTGTTTTTAAGCTTTTTACTATAATAGTTTTATTTCTTGCCCAATCTCTCTTAAATAATCAACATTTTTTTGATAATTATTGATCTAGAGACTCCAGAGAATATCACTGCTGTGGTTTGATCGAGATTGAGCAAAAAAACAGAGACTAGTTAGCAAAAGTAGGTTTTTAACACATTTGTAAATAATTAATGAACGATTTTATTGACAGCATTAGTCCAAGAGGTAAAGTTGTTCAGAATGAGGAGATCTATCAGATGATATGAAGATGTAGTGTATAAGTGAATGTTATTAATATTTTATTGCAATTTGAGGTCATTTCCCTTAGAAATACTGTTTCAGAAGCCCTTTTTCACTGTTAAAGCACCACCTATGGTCCGATCTCCATGAAACTTTTCATGCTTGTTAACGGTCATGTGTCACATGTTTTCACCAACATTTGTAAAGTTTCAAGTTTTTGTTTACGTTTTATAGGCTGTCAGGTATGTGTGGCCACGCGTCCATTTTTAAATGATCCAATTAAAGCTAACCAAAGGACAAAATTCAACATTTTTTCGATAACTATTGATCTACACAGTCCAGAGATTATTACTGCAGTGGTTTCATCGAGATTGACCAAAAAACCAGAGACTAGTTCGCAAAAGTAGGTTTTAGACATATTTCTGAATAATTAATGAACAATTTGATTGAAAGCTTTGGTCCAAGAGGCAAAGTTGTTCAGAATGAGGAGCTCTATCAGATGATGTGCATATCTAGTGTATGTGTGAAAAACTGTGCGATATGAATTCCTTTATGTGCTTAAAAAATGAAAATTCGGCCCCTAGTGGCCGATTTCTTTCAAAATTCTTACAGACCTTCAGGGCCATGAGCTGAACATGCCCACCGAGTTTCATTCCGATCGACCTCCGTTAACCTCGTCTACTAGGTGCCTAATCGGTGGTTCAAGTTTTTTGGCCAATGGCGGCCATGTTTTTTAAGATACGCGAATGTCCTAATAGATATTTCAGCCACGTCAGACAAAGACACTGCATACCAAGTTTCAAGTCGATCGGACCAACGGTTACCCAGTTACAGTTTTTTCGATCTTATAGCGCCACCAAGTGGCAGATCAGTGGTATTTTTTGTTTTTTGACCAAAGTTCCTATTGCTATATATATGTACCAAGTTTGGTGAAGATATCCCATTTCGTTCACGAGTTATAGCATTTTTCGTAAAATAGGTCCTCGACTTTTAAACGTTTTTGGGCCCCATTACAAAAGTGAGTGGACTTTTCAAAGATGTTTTTGATAATTATTAATAAGCCCTGGACAGAGAACATTTCGGCCGTAGTTTGGTTGCGATTGGGTGAAAAACCTACGACTAGTTCACCAAAGTAGGTTTTGAACCTAATTGCGAATAGTTAAATAACAGTTTGATTGACAGAAATGCTCCTAGAGACAAAGTTGTTCAGAATGATGTCATCTATCATGTGATATGAATAACTTATGTATTTGTGAATATCTAAGATGTTTTTTTTACAGTTAATTTCATGTACAGTTGAAATATTGTGTTTTTGATGGCTTTTCTGACTGTTATAGCGCCACCTATGGTCCGATCTTGATGAAACTTTTCTTGCTTGTTCACAGTCATGTGACACATGTTTTCACCAACTTTCGTAAAGTTTCACGTTTTCGTTTAGGTTTTATAGGCTGTTGGGTATGTGTGGCCACGCCTCTTTTTTGAAATTAGCCAATTATGGCTAACCAAAGGACAAAATTCAACATGTTTTCGATAATTATTGATCTAGAGAGTCCAGAGATTATTACTGCAGTGGTTTGATCGAAATTGAGCGAAAAACCAGAGACTAGTTCGCAAAAGTAGGTTTTAGACATATTTCTGAATAATTAATGAACGATTTGATTGACAGCTTTGGTATAAGAGGCAAAGTTGTTCAGAATGAGCAGATCTATCAGATGATATGCATTATGTGTGGATATGTAAAACACCACGTGATCACTAGGCCAAAAATCTCGTTAGCGCCAACTTGTGGCCGATTTCTTTCAAAATTCTTACAGACCTTTAGGGCCATGGGTCAAACATGCCCACCGAGTTTCGTTCCGATCGACCTCCGTTAACCTTGTCAAGTTGGTGCTTAAATTGTTTTGGCCAATGGCGGCCATGTTTTTTGAGATACATGAATGTCCTCATACACACTTGTGCCCCTTTGGACCAAGATGCTGCATACCAATTTTGAAGCCGATCGGACCAACGGTTGCCAAGTTATAACCATTTATATGTTTTTTCTGTCTTATAGCGCCCCTAAGTGGCAAAGCTTCGCAATTTTTTTTATTTGACCAAAGATTGAGCTTGTACATACTTGTACCGAGTTTGGTGAATATAGCTCATTCCGTTCCAGAGTAATACTTCCAACAACATTTGGCTAACGTTAGCATAGACGCTAATTGGAGTACTGTATCGCCCAAAAATCTAAATTTCAACTTTTTTTTGATAATTATTGATACTCAGTGTCCACAGAATATTTCTGCACTGGTTTGGTTCCAATCGGGCAAAAAACCTAGGACTAGTTCGCAAAAGTAGGTCTGGGATATAGGTCAATTTTAGGGCAAGAAGGAAACGTCGTAGCTCAAAAATTTCGGACTCCACTTTTGTTCGGGCTAACCCAAGGATTGCAACGATGTAAAGTTTTTGAGTCTACGACACACGGTTTACGACTGTGGGCCAAAAATGTCTGAAATTTTAGGTTTTTGCGCTGTAGCGCCCCCGTTTGGCCGATTTGGCCGATTCTTTGTATCTGAGTAGCGAGCAAGACTACTACCTTCTGACCAAGTTTCAGCTCTCTAGCCCTTACGGTTTGGGCTGCACGATTCGTTTTAAGGCAGAATAATAATAATAATAATAATAAAAATCTTAACAAATACAATAGGGTTTCTGCACTACGTGCACGAACCCCTAAATATAGCTGCAAGCAGCGATTAACCGGGGTTCGTGAAATTGACACCCTTTAAGGTTGGCCAACCTGGATGTATGGCTGACAGTTAAAAACATCCAGAATGGAGAGCAGGCTCACAGACACACAACACTCATGCACACACAGTGAAATTAAATGATTAAACTGGCCTATTAATACTCTATGAACATATTCACACACACACACACACACATTTAAATGAAATGGTCAAACGGTCACAGTAATAATTATTAAGCCTGCTTACACACACACTCACACATACAAACACACACAGAAACACTCATACACGGACATACATGCACACACATTTTGTTGCAGATATTTGAAATAAGTGATAGGTAACAAAGCCTATTGCACCTATTCGCTTTTTAAGAGTTTAGATGTCATTTTCAGGTTCCACTGTAATCATAATCTGGCAAAATTATAAAAACTGATATGTCTGTATGAACAAAATGGTAAACTTTGACTCAATGAGGTTTAAAATGTTATAACAGTGATTTTATAGCATCTCCATAAGCAACTTATGAACAGTACTGTTTAAGAGTTTAATAAGCCCATTAGTGGTCTTACGCTGCCATCTAGTGGTTATAAATGCCTATTTCTCATACAACACTGTGTTTTTGAGCTTTTTAACTGTAATAGTGTTATTTTTTGCCCAGTCTCTGTTAAATTATCACATTTTTTTGATAATTATTGACCTAGAGAGTCTAAAGAACAGCACTGCAATGATTTGATTGATTTTGAGTTAAAAACTGAAAGCTAGTTGACAAAAGCATGTTTTTCAAAATAATATCAATCTCAAAATTATTAAACTAGCCTATTAATACTCTATAAGCATATTTACATACACACAAAAACACACATGCACACACACATAGAAATGAAATGGTCAAACCATCACAATAACAATCATAAAGCCTGCTTACACACATACACACACACACACACACACACACACACACAAACACACTTGTATACACACACACACACAGAAAAACACTTGTATACACACACACACACACACAGAAACACTCATACACAGGCATACATGCACACACATTTTGTTGCAGATGCAGATATTTCAAATAAGTGATAGGTAACAAAGCCTATTGCACTTATTCAGTTTTTAAGAGTTTAGATGTCATTTTTAGGTTTCACTGTAATCATAATCTGGCAAAATTATAAAAGCTGATATGTCTGTATGAACAAAATGGTAAACTTTGACTCAATGAGGTTTAAAATGTTATAACAGTGATTTTATAATGTTTTAACTTGAATCCTTCAGTAGCCATTGAACAGTGCTGTTTTACAGCTTAATAAGCCCATTAGTGGTCTTCCGCTGCCATCTAGTGGTTATAAATGCCAATTTCTCATACAACACTGTGTTTTTAAGCTTTATAACTATTATAGTGTTATTTTTGGCCCAGTCTCTCTTAAATTATAAATTTTTTTTGATAATTATTGATCCAGAGACTCCAGAGAACATCACTGCTGTGGTTTGATCGAGATTGAGCAAAAAAACAGAGACAAGTTAGCAAAAGTAGGTTTCTAACACATTTGTAAATAATTAATGAACGATTTGATTGACAGCATTAGTCCAAGAGGCAAAGTTGTTCAGAATGAGGGGATCTATCAGATGATATGAAGATGTAGTGTATAAGTGAATGTTATTAATATTTTATTGCAATTTGAGGTCATTTCCCTTAGAAATACTGTTTCAGAAGCCCTTTTTCACTGTTAAAGCACCACCTATGGTCCGATCTCCATGAAACTTTTCATGCTTGTTAACGGTCATGTGTCACATGTTTTCACCAACATTCGTAAAGTTTCAAGTTTTTGTTTACATTTTATAGGCTGTTGGGTTTTTGTGGCCACGTGTCCTTTTTTAAATGAGCCAATTATAGCTAACCAAAGGACAAAATTCAACATTTTTTCGATAACTATTGATCTAGAGAGTCCAGAGATTATTACTGCAGTTGTTTGTTTGAGATTGACCAAAAAACCAGAGACTAGTTCGCAAAAGTAGGTTTTAGACATATTTCTGAATAATTAATGAACGATTTGATTGACATCTTTGGTCCAAGAGGCAAAGTTGTTCAGAATGAGGAGATCTATCATATGATATGCATTATTTGTGGATATGTAAAACACCACGTGATCACTAGGCCAAAAATCTCGTTAGCGCCAACTTGTGGCCGATTTCTTTCAAAATTCTTACAGACCTTTGGGGCCTTGAGTCAAACATGGCCACTGAGTTTCGTTCCGATCGACCTCCGTTAACCTTGTCTAATAAGTGCTCAAATTTTAATGGCCGATGGCGGCTATGTTTTTTTAGATACGCGAATGTCCTCATAGATTTTTCAGCCACGTCGGACAAAGACACAGCATACCAAGTTTCAAGTCGATCGGACTAACGGTTACCCAGTTACAGTTTTTTCGATCTTATAGCGCCACCAAGTGGCAGATCAGTGGTATTTTTTGTTGTTTGACCAAAGTTCCTACTGCTATATATATGTACCAAGTTTGGTGAAGATATCTCATTTCGTTCACGAGTTATAGGATTTTTCGTAAAATAGGTCCTCGACTTTTAAACGTTTTTGGGCCCCATTACAAAAGTGAGTGGATGTTTCAAAGATTTTTTTGATAATTATTAATAAGCCCTAGACAGAGAAAATTTCGGCAGTAGATTGGTTGCGATTGGGTGAAAAACCTACGACTAGTTCACCAAAGTAGGTTTTAAACCTAATTGCGAATAGTTAAATAACGGTTTGATTGACAGAAATGCTCCTAGAGACAAAGTTGTTCAGAATGATGAGATCTATCATGTGATATGAATGACTTATGTATTTGTGAATATCTAAGATGTTTTTTTTACAGTTAATTTCATGTACAGTTGAAATATTGTGTTTTTGATAGCTTTTCTGACTGTTATAGCGCCACCTATGGTCCGATCTTGATGAAACTTTTCTTGCTTGTTCACAGTCATGTGACACATGTTTTCACCAACTTTCGTAAAGTTTCAAGTTTTCGTTTAGGTTTTATAGGCTGTTGGGTATGTGTGGCCACGCCTCCTTTTTGAAATGAGCCAATTATGGCTAACCAAAGGACAAAATTCAACATTTTTTCGATAATTATTGATCTAGAGAGTCCAGAGATTATTACTGCAGTGGTTTGATCGAAATTGAGTGAAAAACCAGAGACTAGTTCGCAAAAGTAGGTTTTAGACATATTTCTGAATACTTAATGAACGATTTGATTGACAGCTTTGGTCCAAGAGGAAATGTTGTTCATTATGAGGAGATCTATCAGATGATATGCATTATGTGTGGATATGTAAAACACCACGTGATTACAGAGCCAAAAATCTCGTTAGCGCCAACTTGTGGCCGATTTCTTTCTAAATTCTTACAGACCTTTAGGGCCATGAGTCGAACATGCCCACCGAGTTTTGTTCCGATCGACCTCCGTTAACCTTGTCTAATTGGTGCTTGAAATGTTTTGGCCAATGGCGGCCATGTTTTTTGAGATACGTGAATGTTCTCATATACACTTGTGCCCCTTTGGACCAAGATGCTGCATACCAATTTTGAAGCCGATCGGACCAACGGTTGCCTAGTTATAACCATTTATATGTTTTTTCTGTCTTATAGCGCCCATAAGTGGCAGAGCTTCGCAATTTTTTTTATTTGACCAAAGATTGAGCTCGTACATATGTGTACCGAGTTTGGTGAATATAGCTCATTCCGTTCCAGAGCTATACTTCCAACAACATTTGGCTAACGTTAGCATAGACGCTAATTGGAGTACTGTATCGCCCGAAAATCAAAATTTCAACTTTTTTTTGATAATTATTGATATTCAGTGTCCACAGAATATTTCTGCACTGGTTTGGTTCCGATCGGGCGAAAAACCTAGGACTAGTTCGCAAAAGTAGGTCTGGGATATAGGTCAATTTTAGGGCAAGAAGGAAGCGTCGTAGCTCAAAAATTTCGGACTCCACTTTTGTTCGGGCTAACCCAAGGATTGCAACGATGTAAAGTTTTTGAGTCTACGACACACGGTTTACGACTGTGGGCCAAAAATGTCTGAAATTTTAGGTTTTTGCGCTGTAGCGCCCCCGTTTGGCCGATTTGGCCGATTCTTTGTATCTGAGTAGCGAGCAAGACTACTACCTTCTGACCAAGTTTCAGCTCTCTAGCCCTTACGGTTTGGGCTGCACGATTCGTTTTAAGGCGGAATAATAATAATAATAATAATAATAATAATAATAATAATAATAATAATAATAATAAAAATCCTAACAAATACAATAGGGTTTCTGCACTACGTGCACGAACCCCTAATAATAATAATAATAATAATAAAAATCCTAACAAATACAATAGGGTTTCTGCACTACGTGCACGAACCCCTAAATATAGCTGCAAGCAGCGATTAACCGGGGTTCGTGAAATTGACACCCTTTAAGGTTGGCCAACCTGGATGTATGGCTGACAGTTAAAAACATCTAAAATGGAGAGCAGGCTCACAGACACACAACACTCATGCACACACACTGAAATTAAATGATTAAACTGGCCTATTAATACTCTATGAACATATTCACACACACACACACACACACATTTAAATGAAATGGTCAAACGGTCACAGTAATAATTATTAAGCCTGCTTACACACACACTCACACATACAAACACACACAGAAACACTCATACACGGACATACATGCACACACATTTTGTTGCAGATATTTGAAATAAGTGATAGGTAACAAAGCCTATTGCACCTATTCGCTTTTTAAGAGTTTAGATGTCATTTTCAGGTTCCACTGTAATCATAATCTGGCAAAATTATAAAAACTGATATGTCTGTATGAACAAAATGGTAAACTTTGACTCAATGAGGTTTAAAATGTTATAACAGTGATTTTATAGCATCTCCATAAGCAACTTATGAACAGTACTGTTTAAGAGTTTAATAAGCCCATTAGTGGTCTTACGCTGCCATCTAGTGGTTATAAATGCCTATTTCTCATACAACACTGTGTTTTTGAGCTTTTTAACTGTAATAGTGTTATTTTTTGCCCAGTCTCTGTTAAATTATCACATTTTTTTGATAATTATTGACCTAGAGAGTCTAAAGAACAGCACTGCAATGATTTGATTGATTTTGAATTAAAAACTGAAAGCTAGTTGACAAAAGCATGTTTTTCAAAATAATATCAATCTCAAAATTATTAAACTAGCCTATTAATACTCTATAAGCATATTTACATACACACAAAAACACACATGCACACACACATAGAAATGGTCAAACCATCACAATAACAATCATAAAGCCTGCTTACACACATACACACACACACACACACACACACAAACACACTTGTATACACACACACACACAGAAAAACACTTGTATACACACACACACACACACAGAAACACTCATACACAGACATACATGCACACACATTTTGTTGCAGATGCAGATATTTCAAATAAGTGATAGGTAACAAAGCCTATTGCACTTATTCAGTTTTTAAGAGTTTAGATGTCATTTTTAGGTTTCACTGTAATCATAATCTGGCAAAATTATAAAAGCTGATATGTCTGTATGAACAAAATGGTAAACTTTGACTCAATGAGGTTTAAAATGTTATAACAGTGATTTTATAATGTTTTAACTTGAATCCTTCAGTAGCCATTGAACAGTGCTGTTTTACAGCTTAATAAGGCCATTAGTGGTCTTCCGCTGCCATCTAGTGGTTATAAATGCCTATTTCTCATACAACACTGTGTTTTTAAGCTTTATAACTATTATAGTGTTATTTTTGGCCCAGTCTCTCTTAAATTATAAACATTTTTTGATAATTATTGATCCAGAGACTCCAGAGAACATCACTGCTGTGGTTTGATCGAGATTGAGCAAAAAAAACAGAGACAAGTTAGCAAAAGTAGGTTTCTAACACATTTGTAAATAATTAATGAACGATTTGATTGACAGCATTAGTCCAAGAGGCAAAGTTGTTCAGAATGAGGGGATCTATCAGATGATATGAAGATGTAGTGTATAAGTGAATGTTATTAATATTTTATTGCAATTTGAGGTCATTTCCCTTAGAAATACTGTTTCAGAAGCCCTTTTTCACTGTTAAAGCACCACCTATGGTCCGATCTCCATGAAACTTTTCATGCTTGTTAACGGTCATGTGTCACATGTTTTCACCAACATTCGTAAAGTTTCAAGTTTTTGTTTACATTTTATAGGCTGTTGGGTTTTTGTGGCCACGTGTCCTTTTTTAAATGAGCCAATTATAGCTAACCTAAGGACAAAATTCAACATGTTTTCGATAACTATTGATCTAGAGAGTCCAGAGATTATTACTGCAGTTGTTTGATCGAGATTGACCAACAAAACAGAGACTAGTTCGCAAAAGTAGGTTTTAGACATATTTCTGAATAATTAATGAACGATTTGATTGACATCTTTGGTCCAAGAGGCAAAGTTGTTCAGAATGAGGAGATCTATCATATGATATGCATTATTTGTGGATATGTAAAACACCACGTGATCACTAGGCCAAAAATCTCGTTAGCGCCAACTTGTGGCCGATTTCTTTCAAAATTCTTACAGACCTTTGGAGTCATGAGTCAAACATGCCCACCGAGTTTCATTCCGATCGACCTCCGTTAACCTTGTCTAATAAGTGCTCAAATTTTAATGGCCGATGGCGGCCATGTTTTTTTAGATACGCGAATGTCCTCATAGATTTTTCAGCCACGTCGGACAAAGACACAGCATACCAAGTTTCAAGTCGATCGGACTAACGGTTACCCAGTTACAGTTTTTTCGATCTTATAGCGCCACCAAGTGGCAGATCAGTGGTATTTTTTGTTGTTTGACCAAAGTTCCTACTGCTATATATATGTACCAAGTTTGGTGAAGATATCTCATTTCGTTCACGAGTTATAGGATTTTTCGTAAAATAGGCCCTCGACTTTTAAACGTTTTTGGGCCCCATTACAAAAGTGAGTGGATGTTTCAAAGATTTTTTTGATAATTATTAATAAGCCCTAGATAGAGAACATTTCGGCAGTAGATTGGTTGCGATTGGGTGAAAAACCTACGACTAGTTCACCAAAGTAGGTTTTAAACCTAATTGCGAATAGTTAAATAACGGTTTGATTGACAGAAATGATCCTAGAGACAAAGTTGTTCAGAATGATGAGATCTATCATGTGATATGAATGACTTATGTATTTGTGAATATCTAAGATGTTTTTTTTTACAGTTAATTTCATGTACAGTTGAAATATTGTGTTTTTGATGGCTTTTCTGACTGTTATAGCGCCACCTATGGTCCGATCTTGATGAAACTTTTCTTGCTTGTTCACAGTCATGTGACACATGTTTTCACCAACTTTCGTAAAGTTTCAAGTTTTCGTTTAGGTTTTATAGGCTGTTGGGTATGTGTGGCCACACCTCTTTTTTGAAATTAGCCAATTATGGCTAACCAAAGGACAAAATTCAACATTTTTTCGATAACTATTGATCTAGAGAGTCCAGAGATTATTACTGCAGTGGTTTGATCGAAATTGAGTGAAAAACCAGAGACTAGTTCGCAAAAGTAGGTTTTAGACATATTTCTGAATAATTAATGAACGATTTGATTGACAGCTTTGGTCCAAGAGGAAAAGTTGTTCATTATGAGGAGATCTATCAGATGATATGCATTATGTGTGGATATGTAAAACACCACGTGATTACAGAGCCAAAAATCTCGTTAGCGCCAACTTGTGGCCGATTTCTTTCAAAATTCTTACAGACCTTTAGGGCCATGAGTCGAACATGCCCACCGAGTTTTGTTCCGATCGACCTCCGTTAACCTTGTCTAATTGGTGCTTGAAATGTTTTGGCCAATGGCGGCCATGTTTTTTGAGATACGTCAATGTCCTCATATACACTTGTGCCCCTTTGGACCAAGATGCTGCATACCAATTTTGAAGCCGATCGGACCAACGGTTGCCTAGTTATAACCATTTATATGTTTTTTCTGTCTTATAGCGCCCCTAAGTGGCAGAGCTTCGCAATTTTTTTTATTTGACCAAAGATTGAGCTCGTACATATGTGTACCGAGTTTGGTGAATATAGCTCATTCCGTTCCAGAGCTATACTTCCAACAACATTTGGCTAACGTTAGCATAGACGCTAATTGGAGTACTGTATCGCCCGAAAATCAAAATTTCAACTTTTTTTTGATAATTATTGATATTCAGTGTCCACAGAATATTTCTGCACTGGTTTGGTTCCGATCGGGCGAAAAACCTAGGACTAGTTCGCAAAAGTAGGTCTGGGATATAGGTCAATTTTAGGGCAAGAAGGAAGCGTCGCAGCTCAAAAATTTCGGACTCCACTTTTGTTCGGGCTAACCCAAGGATTGCAACGATGTAAAGTTTTTGAGTCTACGACACACGGTTTACGACTGTGGGCCAAAAATGTCTGAAATTTTAGGTTTTTGCGCTGTAGCGCCCCCGTTTGGCCGATTTGGCCGATTCTTTGTATCTGAGTAGCGAGCAAGACTACTACCTTCTGACCAAGTTTCAGCTCTCTAGCCCTTACGGTTTGGGCTGCACGATTCGTTTTAAGGCAGAATAATAATAATAATAATAATAAATATAGCTGCAAGCAGCGATTAACCGGGGTTCGTGAAATTGACGCCCTTTAAGGTTGGCCAACCTGGATGTATGGCTGACAGTTAAAAACATCCAAAATGGAGAGCAGGCTCACAGACACACAACACTCATGCACACACAGTGAAATTAAACGATTAAACTGGCCTATTAATGCTCTATAAGCATATTCACACACACACAGAAACACACATGCACACACACATAAATGAAATGGTCAGACTATCACAGTAATAATCATTAAGCCTGCTAACACACAAACACAAACACAGTTGTTTGATATTTAAAATAAGTGATAGGTAAGAAAGATTATTGCACATATTCACTTTTTAAGAGTTTAGATGTCATTTTCAGGTTCCACTGTAATCATAATCTGGCAAAATTATAAAAACTGATATGTCTGTATGAACAAAATGGTAAACTTTGACTCAATGAGGTTTAAAATGTTATAACAGTGATTTTATAGCATCTCCATAAGCAACATATGAACAGTACTGTTTAAGAGTTTAATACGCCCATTAATGGTCTTATGCTGCCATCTAGTGGTTATAAATGCCTATTTCTCATACAACACTGTGTTTTTGAGCTTTTTAACTGTAATAGTGTTATTTTTTGCCCAGTCTCTGTTAAATTATCAAAAAAATTTGATAATTATTGACCTAGAGAGTCTAAAGAACAGCACTGCAATGATTTGATTGATTTTGAGTTAAAAACTGAAAGCTAGTTGACAAAAGCATGTTTTTCAAAATAATATCAATCTCAAAATTATTAAACTAGCCTATTAATACTCTATAAGCATATTTACATACACACAAAAACACACATGCACACACACATATAAATTAAATGGTCAAACCATCACAATAACAATCATAAAGCCTGCTTACACGCATACACACACATACACACACACACACACACACAAACACACTTGTATACACACACACACAGAAACACTCATACACGGGCATACATGCACACACATTTTGTTGCAGATGCAGATATTTGAAATAAGTGATAGGTAACAAAGCCTATTGCACTTATTGGCTTTTTAAGAGTTTAGATGTCATTTTCAGGTTCCACTGTAATCATAATCTCGCAAAATTATAAAAACTGATATGTCTGTATGAACAAAATGGTAAACTTTGACTCAATGAGGTTTAAAATGTTATAACAGTGATTTTATAATGTTTTATCTTGAATCCTTCAGTAACCATTGAACAGTACTGTTTTACAGCTTAATAAGGCCATTAGTGGTCTTCCGCTGCCATCTAGTGGTTATAAAAGCCAATTTTTCATACAACACTGTGTTTTTAAGCTTTTTACCTATAATAGTTTTATTTATTGCCCAATCTCTATTAAATTATAAAAAAAAATTGATAATCATTGACCCAGGGAGTCTAGAGAACAGTACTGCAATGATTTGATTCATTTTGAGTTAAAAACTGAAGGCTAGTTGACAAAAGCATGTTTTTTAAGTAATCTTAAATACTTAACAGTTTGATTGACAGCACTGATCCTAGAGGCAAAGTTGATCAGAATGAGAATTAAAATAAGTGATAGGTAACAAACCTTATTGCACCTATTCACTTTTTAAGAGTTTAGATGTCATTTTCAGGTTTCACTGTAATCATAATCTGGCAAAATTATAAAAACTGATATGTCTGTATGAACAAAATGGTAAACTTTGACTCAATGAGGTTTAAAAGGTTATAACAGTGATTTTATAATGTTTTATCTTGAATCATTCAGTAACCATTGAACAGTGCTGTTTTACAGCTTAATAAGGCCATTAGTGGTCTTCCGCTGCCATCTAGTGGTTATAAAAGCCAATTTCTCATACAACACTGTTTTTAAGCTTTTTACTATAATAGTTTTATTTCTTGCCCAATCTCTCTTAAATAATCAACATTTTTTTGATAATTATTGATCTAGAGACTCCAGAGAATATCACTGCTGTGGTTTGATCGAGATTGAGCAAAAAAACAGAGACTAGTTAGCAAAAGTAGGTTTTTAACACATTTGTAAATAATTAATGAACGATTTTATTGACAGCATTAGTCCAAGAGGTAAAGTTGTTCAGAATGAGGAGATCTATCAGATGATATGAAGATGTAGTGTATAAGTGAATGTTATTAATATTTTATTGCAATTTGAGGTCATTTCCCTTAGAAATACTGTTTCAGAAGCCCTTTTTCACTGTTAAAGCACCACCTATGGTCCGATCTCCATGAAACTTTTCATGCTTGTTAACGGTCATGTGTCACATGTTTTCACCAACATTTGTAAAGTTTCAAGTTTTTGTTTACGTTTTATAGGCTGTCAGGTATGTGTGGCCACGCGTCCATTTTTAAATGATCCAATTAAAGCTAACCAAAGGACAAAATTCAACATTTTTTCGATAACTATTGATCTACACAGTCCAGAGATTATTACTGCAGTGGTTTCATCGAGATTGACCAAAAAACCAGAGACTAGTTCGCAAAAGTAGGTTTTAGACATATTTCTGAATAATTAATGAACAATTTGATTGAAAGCTTTGGTCCAAGAGGCAAAGTTGTTCAGAATGAGGAGCTCTATCAGATGATGTGCATATCTAGTGTATGTGTGAAAAACTGTGCGATATGAATTCCTTTATGTGCTTAAAAAATGAAAATTCGGCCCCTAGTGGCCGATTTCTTTCAAAATTCTTACAGACCTTCAGGGCCATGAGCTGAACATGCCCACCGAGTTTCATTCCGATCGACCTCCGTTAACCTCGTCTACTAGGTGCCTAATCGGTGGTTCAAGTTTTTTGGCCAATGGCGGCCATGTTTTTTAAGATACGCGAATGTCCTAATAGATATTTCAGCCACGTCAGACAAAGACACTGCATACCAAGTTTCAAGTCGATCGGACCAACGGTTACCCAGTTACAGTTTTTTCGATCTTATAGCGCCACCAAGTGGCAGATCAGTGGTATTTTTTGTTTTTTGACCAAAGTTCCTATTGCTATATATATGTACCAAGTTTGGTGAAGATATCCCATTTCGTTCACGAGTTATAGCATTTTTCGTAAAATAGGTCCTCGACTTTTAAACGTTTTTGGGCCCCATTACAAAAGTGAGTGGACTTTTCAAAGATGTTTTTGATAATTATTAATAAGCCCTGGACAGAGAACATTTCGGCCGTAGTTTGGTTGCGATTGGGTGAAAAACCTACGACTAGTTCACCAAAGTAGGTTTTGAACCTAATTGCGAATAGTTAAATAACAGTTTGATTGACAGAAATGCTCCTAGAGACAAAGTTGTTCAGAATGATGTCATCTATCATGTGATATGAATAACTTATGTATTTGTGAATATCTAAGATGTTTTTTTTACAGTTAATTTCATGTACAGTTGAAATATTGTGTTTTTGATGGCTTTTCTGACTGTTATAGCGCCACCTATGGTCCGATCTTGATGAAACTTTTCTTGCTTGTTCACAGTCATGTGACACATGTTTTCACCAACTTTCGTAAAGTTTCACGTTTTCGTTTAGGTTTTATAGGCTGTTGGGTATGTGTGGCCACGCCTCTTTTTTGAAATTAGCCAATTATGGCTAACCAAAGGACAAAATTCAACATGTTTTCGATAATTATTGATCTAGAGAGTCCAGAGATTATTACTGCAGTGGTTTGATCGAAATTGAGCGAAAAACCAGAGACTAGTTCGCAAAAGTAGGTTTTAGACATATTTCTGAATAATTAATGAACGATTTGATTGACAGCTTTGGTATAAGAGGCAAAGTTGTTCAGAATGAGCAGATCTATCAGATGATATGCATTATGTGTGGATATGTAAAACACCACGTGATCACTAGGCCAAAAATCTCGTTAGCGCCAACTTGTGGCCGATTTCTTTCAAAATTCTTACAGACCTTTAGGGCCATGGGTCAAACATGCCCACCGAGTTTCGTTCCGATCGACCTCCGTTAACCTTGTCAAGTTGGTGCTTAAATTGTTTTGGCCAATGGCGGCCATGTTTTTTGAGATACATGAATGTCCTCATACACACTTGTGCCCCTTTGGACCAAGATGCTGCATACCAATTTTGAAGCCGATCGGACCAACGGTTGCCAAGTTATAACCATTTATATGTTTTTTCTGTCTTATAGCGCCCCTAAGTGGCAAAGCTTCGCAATTTTTTTTATTTGACCAAAGATTGAGCTTGTACATACTTGTACCGAGTTTGGTGAATATAGCTCATTCCGTTCCAGAGTAATACTTCCAACAACATTTGGCTAACGTTAGCATAGACGCTAATTGGAGTACTGTATCGCCCAAAAATCTAAATTTCAACTTTTTTTTGATAATTATTGATACTCAGTGTCCACAGAATATTTCTGCACTGGTTTGGTTCCAATCGGGCAAAAAACCTAGGACTAGTTCGCAAAAGTAGGTCTGGGATATAGGTCAATTTTAGGGCAAGAAGGAAACGTCGTAGCTCAAAAATTTCGGACTCCACTTTTGTTCGGGCTAACCCAAGGATTGCAACGATGTAAAGTTTTTGAGTCTACGACACACGGTTTACGACTGTGGGCCAAAAATGTCTGAAATTTTAGGTTTTTGCGCTGTAGCGCCCCCGTTTGGCCGATTTGGCCGATTCTTTGTATCTGAGTAGCGAGCAAGACTACTACCTTCTGACCAAGTTTCAGCTCTCTAGCCCTTACGGTTTGGGCTGCACGATTCGTTTTAAGGCAGAATAATAATAATAATAATAATAAAAATCTTAACAAATACAATAGGGTTTCTGCACTACGTGCACGAACCCCTAAATATAGCTGCAAGCAGCGATTAACCGGGGTTCGTGCAATTGACGCCCTTTAAGGTTGGCCAACCCGGATTTATGGCTGACAGTTAAAAACATCCAAAATGGAGAGCAGACTCACAGACACACAACACTCATGCACACACACAGTGAAACACTGCTTGTTAAGAGTCATCTGACATACGTTATAAACATATTTTGAGTTTTCGTTTAGGCTTCATAAGTTTTTGGGTATATGTGGCAAAGCCCCTTTTCTAAATGACGCATTATAGCTAACCAGAGGACAAAATTCAACATGTTTTTGATAATTATAGATCTAGAGACTCCAGAGAATATCATTGCTGTGGTTTGATCGAGATTGAGCAAAAAAACAGAGATTAGTTCGCAAAAGTAGGTTTTTAACACATTTATGAATTATTAATGAACAATTTGATTGACAGCATTAGTCCAAGAGGCAAAGTTGTTCAGAATGGGGAGATCTATCAGATGATATGAAGATGTAGTAAATAAGTGAATATTATTAACATTTTATTGCAATTAGATTTAATTTCCCTTAGAAATACTGTTTCAGAAGCCTTTTTCACTGTTATAGCACCACCTATGGTCCGATCTCCATGCAACTTTTCATGCTTGTTAAGAGTCATATGAGACATGTTTTCACCAACTTTCGTAAAGTTTCAAGTTTTCGTTTAGGTTTTATAGGAGTTTGGGTATGTGTGGGCATGCCTCCTTTTTAAATGAGCCATTTATTGCTAACCAAAAGACTAAATTAAACTTTTTTTCGATAATTATTGATCTAGGGAGTCCAGAGATTATTACCGCAGTGGTTTGATCGAGATTGAGTGAAAAACCAGGGACTAGTTCGCAAAAGTAGGTTTTTAACATATTTCTAAATAATTAATGAACGATTTGATTGACAGCAATGGTTTTAGAGGCAAAGTTGCTCATTGTGAGGAGATCTATCAAACGATGTGCATATTGTGTGGATATGTAAAACACCACGTGATTACAGAGCCAAAAAAATCTCGTTAGCGCCAACTAGTGGCCGATTTCTTTCAAAATTCTTACAGACCTTTAGGGCTCTGAGTCGAACATGCCTACCGAGTCTCGTTCCGATTGACCTCCGTTAACCTTGTTTAATAGGTGCTTAAATTATTTGGCCAATGGCGGCCATGTTTTTTTAGATACACCATTGTCCTCATAGATGCTTGTGCCCCTTCAGACGAAGACGCTGCATACCAATTTTGAAGTCGATCAGAGCAACGGTTGCCTAGTTATAGCCATTTACAAGTTTTTTTCTGTCTTATAGCGCCCCTAAGTGGCAGAGCTTCGCAATTTTTTTTATTTGACCAAAGATTGAGCTCGTACATACGTGTACCGAGTTTGGTGAATATAGCTCATTCCGTTCCAGAGCTATACTTCCAACAACATTTGGCTAACGTTAGCATAGACGCTAATTGGAGTACTGTATCGCCCGAAAATCAAAATTTCAACTTTTTTTTGATAATTATTGATATTCAGTGTCCACAGAATATTTCTGCACTGGTTTGGTTCCGATCGGGCGAAAAACCTAGGACTAGTTCGCAAAAGTAGGTCTGGGATTTAGGTCAATTTTAGGGCAAGAAGGAAGCGTCGTAGCTCAAAAATTTCGGACTCCACTTTTGTTCGGGCTAACCCAAGGATTGCAACGATGTAAAGTTTTTGAGTCTACGACACACGGTTTACGACTGTGGGCCAAAAATGTCTGAAATTTTAGGTTTTTGCGCTGTAGCGCCCCCGTTTGGCCGATTGGGCTGAGACTTTGATACATTCTCCCCAAATTGAGCTCTACGATCTGTCCAAGTTTCAAGTCTCTAGGCCTTACGGTTTGGGCTGCACGATTCGTTTTACGGCAGAAAAAAAAAAAAAATGGGCAATTATAATTACCAATATAGCTGCAAGCAGCGATTAACCGGGGTTCGTGAAATTGACGCCCTTTAAGGTTGGCCAACGTGGATGTATGGCTGACAGTTAAAAACATCCAGAATGGAGAGCAGGCTCACAGACACACAACACTCATGCACACACACTGAAACACTGCTTGTTAAGAGTCATCTGACATACGTTATCAACATATTTTGAGTTTTCGTTTAGGCTTCATAAGTTTTTGGGGATATGTGGCAAAGCCCCTTTTCTAAATGACCCATTATAGCTAACCAGAGGACAAAATTCAACATTTTTTGATAATTATAGATCTAGAGACTCCAGAGAATATCACTGCTGTGGTTTGATGGAGATTGAGCAAAAAAACAGAGACTAGTTCGCAAAAGTAGGTTTTTAACACATGTATGAATTATTAATGAACAATTTGATTGACAGCATTAGTCCAAGAGGCAAAGTTGTTCAGAATGGGGAGATCTATCATATAATATGAAAATGTAGTGCATAGGTGAATATTATTAACATTTTATTGCAATTTGAGGTCATTTCCCTTAGAAATACTGTGTTTCAGAAGCCCCTTTCTCACTGTTATAGCACCACCTATGGTCCGATCTCCATGAAACTTTTAATGTTTGTTAAGAGTCATATGAGACATGTTTTCACCAACTTTCGTAAAGTTTCAAGTTTTCGTTTAGGTTTTATAGGCGTTTGGGTATGTGTGGGCATGCCTCCTTTTTAAATGAGCCATTTATAGCTAACCAAAAGACAAAATTAAACTTTTTTTCGATAATTATTGGTCTGGAGAGTCCAGAGATTATTACCGCAGTGGTTTTATCGAGATTGAGTGAAAAACCAGGGACTAGTTCGCAAAAGTAGGTTTTTAAGATATTTGTAAATAATTAATGAACGATTTGATTGACAGCAATGGTTTTAGAGGCAAAGTTGCTCATTGTGAGGAGATCTATCAAACTATGTGCATATTGTGTGGATATGTAAAACACCACGTGATTACAGAGCCAAAAAATGTCGTTAGCGCCAACTAGTGGCCGATTTCTTTCAAAATTCTTACAGACCTTTAGGGCTCTGAGTCAAACATGCCTACCGAGTCTCGTTCCGATTGACCTCCGTTAACCTTGTCAAATTGGTGCTTAAATTGTTTTGGCCAATGGCGGCCATGTTTTTTGAGATACGTGAATGTCCTCATATGCACTTGTGCCCCTTTGGACCAAGATGCTGCATACCAATTTTGAAGCCGATCGGACCAACGGTTGCCTAGTTATAACCATTTATATGTTTTTTCTGTCTTATAGCGCCCCTAAGTGGCAGAGCTTCGCAATTTTTTTTATTTGACCAAAGATTGAGCTCGTACATACTTGTACCGAGTTTGGTGAATATAGCTCATTCCGTTCCAGAGTAATACTTCCAACAACATTTGGCTAACGTTAGCATAGACGCTAATTGGAGTACTGTATCAGCCGACAATCAAAATTTCAACTTTTTTTTGATAATTATTGATATTCAGTGTCCACAGAATATTTCTGCACTGGTTTGGTTCCGATCGGGCGAAAAACCTAGGACTAGTTCGCAAAAGTAGGTCTGGGATATAGGTCAATTTTAGGGCAAGAAGGAAGCGTCGTAGCTCAAAAATTTTAGACTCCACTTTTGTTCGGGCTATCCCAAGGATTGCAACGATGTAAATTTTTTGAGTCTACGACACACGGTTTACGACTGTGGCCCAAAAATGTCTGACATTTTATGTTTTTGCGCTGTAGCGCCCCCGTTTGGCCGATTGGGTTGAGACTTTGATACGTTCTCCCCAAATTGAGCTCTACGATCTGTCCGAGTTTCAAGTCTCTAGGCCTTACGGTTTGGGCTGCACGATTCGTTTTAGGGCAGAAAAAAAAAAAAATGGGCAATTATAATTACCAATATAGCTGCAAGCAGCGATTAACCGGGGTTCGTGAAATTGACGCCCTTTAAGGTTGGCCAACCTGGATGTATGGCTGACAGTTAAAAACATCCAAAATGGAGAGCAGGCTCACAGACACACAACACTCATGCACACACAGTGAAATTAAACGATTAAACTGGCCTATTAATGCTCTATAAGCATATTCACACACACACAGAAACACACATGCACACACACATAAATGAAATGGTCAGACTATCACAGTAATAATCATTAAGCCTGCTAACACACAAACACAAACACAGTTGTTTGATATTTAAAATAAGTGATAGGTAAGAAAGATTATTGCACATATTCACTTTTTAAGAGTTTAGATGTCATTTTCAGGTTCCACTGTAATCATAATCTGGCAAAATTATAAAAACTGATATGTCTGTATGAACAAAATGGTAAACTTTGACTCAATGAGGTTTAAAATGTTATAACAGTGATTTTATAGCATCTCCATAAGCAACATATGAACAGTACTGTTTAAGAGTTTAATACGCCCATTAATGGTCTTATGCTGCCATCTAGTGGTTATAAATGCCTATTTCTCATACAACACTGTGTTTTTGAGCTTTTTAACTGTAATAGTGTTATTTTTTGCCCAGTCTCTGTTAAATTATCAAAAAAATTTGATAATTATTGACCTAGAGAGTCTAAAGAACAGCACTGCAATGATTTGATTGATTTTGAGTTAAAAACTGAAAGCTAGTTGACAAAAGCATGTTTTTCAAAATAATATCAATCTCAAAATTATTAAACTAGCCTATTAATACTCTATAAGCATATTTACATACACACAAAAACACACATGCACACACACATATAAATTAAATGGTCAAACCATCACAATAACAATCATAAAGCCTGCTTACACGCATACACACACATACACACACACACACACACACAAACACACTTGTATACACACACACACAGAAACACTCATACACGGGCATACATGCACACACATTTTGTTGCAGATGCAGATATTTGAAATAAGTGATAGGTAACAAAGCCTATTGCACTTATTGGCTTTTTAAGAGTTTAGATGTCATTTTCAGGTTCCACTGTAATCATAATCTCGCAAAATTATAAAAACTGATATGTCTGTATGAACAAAATGGTAAACTTTGACTCAATGAGGTTTAAAATGTTATAACAGTGATTTTATAATGTTTTATCTTGAATCCTTCAGTAACCATTGAACAGTACTGTTTTACAGCTTAATAAGGCCATTAGTGGTCTTCCGCTGCCATCTAGTGGTTATAAAAGCCAATTTTTCATACAACACTGTGTTTTTAAGCTTTTTACCTATAATAGTTTTATTTATTGCCCAATCTCTATTAAATTATAAAAAAAAATTGATAATCATTGACCCAGGGAGTCTAGAGAACAGTACTGCAATGATTTGATTCATTTTGAGTTAAAAACTGAAGGCTAGTTGACAAAAGCATGTTTTTTAAGTAATCTTAAATACTTAACAGTTTGATTGACAGCACTGATCCTAGAGGCAAAGTTGATCAGAATGAGAATTAAAATAAGTGATAGGTAACAAACCTTATTGCACCTATTCACTTTTTAAGAGTTTAGATGTCATTTTCAGGTTTCACTGTAATCATAATCTGGCAAAATTATAAAAACTGATATGTCTGTATGAACAAAATGGTAAACTTTGACTCAATGAGGTTTAAAAGGTTATAACAGTGATTTTATAATGTTTTATCTTGAATCATTCAGTAACCATTGAACAGTGCTGTTTTACAGCTTAATAAGGCCATTAGTGGTCTTCCGCTGCCATCTAGTGGTTATAAAAGCCAATTTCTCATACAACACTGTTTTTAAGCTTTTTACTATAATAGTTTTATTTCTTGCCCAATCTCTCTTAAATAATCAACATTTTTTTGATAATTATTGATCTAGAGACTCCAGAGAATATCACTGCTGTGGTTTGATCGAGATTGAGCAAAAAAACAGAGACTAGTTAGCAAAAGTAGGTTTTTAACACATTTGTAAATAATTAATGAACGATTTTATTGACAGCATTAGTCCAAGAGGTAAAGTTGTTCAGAATGAGGAGATCTATCAGATGATATGAAGATGTAGTGTATAAGTGAATGTTATTAATATTTTATTGCAATTTGAGGTCATTTCCCTTAGAAATACTGTTTCAGAAGCCCTTTTTCACTGTTAAAGCACCACCTATGGTCCGATCTCCATGAAACTTTTCATGCTTGTTAACGGTCATGTGTCACATGTTTTCACCAACATTTGTAAAGTTTCAAGTTTTTGTTTACGTTTTATAGGCTGTCAGGTATGTGTGGCCACGCGTCCATTTTTAAATGATCCAATTAAAGCTAACCAAAGGACAAAATTCAACATTTTTTCGATAACTATTGATCTACACAGTCCAGAGATTATTACTGCAGTGGTTTCATCGAGATTGACCAAAAAACCAGAGACTAGTTCGCAAAAGTAGGTTTTAGACATATTTCTGAATAATTAATGAACAATTTGATTGAAAGCTTTGGTCCAAGAGGCAAAGTTGTTCAGAATGAGGAGCTCTATCAGATGATGTGCATATCTAGTGTATGTGTGAAAAACTGTGCGATATGAATTCCTTTATGTGCTTAAAAAATGAAAATTCGGCCCCTAGTGGCCGATTTCTTTCAAAATTCTTACAGACCTTCAGGGCCATGAGCTGAACATGCCCACCGAGTTTCATTCCGATCGACCTCCGTTAACCTCGTCTACTAGGTGCCTAATCGGTGGTTCAAGTTTTTTGGCCAATGGCGGCCATGTTTTTTAAGATACGCGAATGTCCTAATAGATATTTCAGCCACGTCAGACAAAGACACTGCATACCAAGTTTCAAGTCGATCGGACCAACGGTTACCCAGTTACAGTTTTTTCGATCTTATAGCGCCACCAAGTGGCAGATCAGTGGTATTTTTTGTTTTTTGACCAAAGTTCCTATTGCTATATATATGTACCAAGTTTGGTGAAGATATCCCATTTCGTTCACGAGTTATAGCATTTTTCGTAAAATAGGTCCTCGACTTTTAAACGTTTTTGGGCCCCATTACAAAAGTGAGTGGACTTTTCAAAGATGTTTTTGATAATTATTAATAAGCCCTGGACAGAGAACATTTCGGCCGTAGTTTGGTTGCGATTGGGTGAAAAACCTACGACTAGTTCACCAAAGTAGGTTTTGAACCTAATTGCGAATAGTTAAATAACAGTTTGATTGACAGAAATGCTCCTAGAGACAAAGTTGTTCAGAATGATGTCATCTATCATGTGATATGAATAACTTATGTATTTGTGAATATCTAAGATGTTTTTTTTACAGTTAATTTCATGTACAGTTGAAATATTGTGTTTTTGATGGCTTTTCTGACTGTTATAGCGCCACCTATGGTCCGATCTTGATGAAACTTTTCTTGCTTGTTCACAGTCATGTGACACATGTTTTCACCAACTTTCGTAAAGTTTCACGTTTTCGTTTAGGTTTTATAGGCTGTTGGGTATGTGTGGCCACGCCTCTTTTTTGAAATTAGCCAATTATGGCTAACCAAAGGACAAAATTCAACATGTTTTCGATAATTATTGATCTAGAGAGTCCAGAGATTATTACTGCAGTGGTTTGATCGAAATTGAGCGAAAAACCAGAGACTAGTTCGCAAAAGTAGGTTTTAGACATATTTCTGAATAATTAATGAACGATTTGATTGACAGCTTTGGTATAAGAGGCAAAGTTGTTCAGAATGAGCAGATCTATCAGATGATATGCATTATGTGTGGATATGTAAAACACCACGTGATCACTAGGCCAAAAATCTCGTTAGCGCCAACTTGTGGCCGATTTCTTTCAAAATTCTTACAGACCTTTAGGGCCATGGGTCAAACATGCCCACCGAGTTTCGTTCCGATCGACCTCCGTTAACCTTGTCAAGTTGGTGCTTAAATTGTTTTGGCCAATGGCGGCCATGTTTTTTGAGATACATGAATGTCCTCATACACACTTGTGCCCCTTTGGACCAAGATGCTGCATACCAATTTTGAAGCCGATCGGACCAACGGTTGCCAAGTTATAACCATTTATATGTTTTTTCTGTCTTATAGCGCCCCTAAGTGGCAAAGCTTCGCAATTTTTTTTATTTGACCAAAGATTGAGCTTGTACATACTTGTACCGAGTTTGGTGAATATAGCTCATTCCGTTCCAGAGTAATACTTCCAACAACATTTGGCTAACGTTAGCATAGACGCTAATTGGAGTACTGTATCGCCCAAAAATCTAAATTTCAACTTTTTTTTGATAATTATTGATACTCAGTGTCCACAGAATATTTCTGCACTGGTTTGGTTCCAATCGGGCAAAAAACCTAGGACTAGTTCGCAAAAGTAGGTCTGGGATATAGGTCAATTTTAGGGCAAGAAGGAAACGTCGTAGCTCAAAAATTTCGGACTCCACTTTTGTTCGGGCTAACCCAAGGATTGCAACGATGTAAAGTTTTTGAGTCTACGACACACGGTTTACGACTGTGGGCCAAAAATGTCTGAAATTTTAGGTTTTTGCGCTGTAGCGCCCCCGTTTGGCCGATTTGGCCGATTCTTTGTATCTGAGTAGCGAGCAAGACTACTACCTTCTGACCAAGTTTCAGCTCTCTAGCCCTTACGGTTTGGGCTGCACGATTCGTTTTAAGGCAGAATAATAATAATAAATATAGCTGCAAGCAGCGATTAACCGGGGTTCGTGAAATTGACACCCTTTAAGGTTGGCCAACCTGGATGTATGGCTGACAGTTAAAAACATCCAGAATGGAGAGCAGGCTCACAGACACACAACACTCATGCACACACAGTGAAATTAAATGATTAAACTGGCCTATTAATACTCTATGAACATATTCACACACACACACACACACACACACATTTAAATGAAATGGTCAAACGGTCACAGTAATAATTATTAAGCCTGCTTACAAACACACACACACAGAAACACTCATACACGGACATACATGCACACACATTTTGTTGCAGATATTTGAAATAAGTGATAGGTAACAAAGCCTATTGCACCTATTCGCTTTTTAAGAGTTTAGATGTCATTTTCAGGTTCCACTGTAATCATAATCTGGCAAAATTATAAAAACTGATATGTCTGTATGAACAAAATGGTAAACTTTGACTCAATGAGGTTTAAAATGTTATAACAGTGATTTTATAGCATCTCCATAAGCAACTTATGAACAGTACTGTTTAAGAGTTTAATAAGCCCATTAGTGGTTTTACGCTGCCATCTAGTGGTTATAAATGCCTATTTCTCATACAACACTGTGTTTTTGAGCTTTTTAACTGTAATAGTGTTATTTTTTGCCCAGTCTCTGTTAAATTATCACATTTGTTTTGATAATTATTGACCTAGAGAGTCTAAAGAACAGCACTGCAATGATTTGATTGATTTTGAGTTAAAAACTGAAAGCTAGTTGACAAAAGCATGTTTTTCAAAATAATATCAATCTCAAAATTATTAAACTAGCCTATTAATACTCTATAAGCATATTTACATACACACAAAAACACACATGCACACACACATAGAAATGAAATGGTCAAACCATCACAATAACAATCATAAAGCCTGCTTACACACATACACACACACACACACACACACACAAACACACTTGTATACACACACACACACACACAGAAAAACACTTGTATACACACACACACACACACACACACACACACACACACACACAGAAACAGTCATACACAGACATACATGCACACACATTTTGTTGCAGATGCAGATATTTCAAATAAGTGATAGGTAACAAAGCCTATTGCACTTATTCAGTTTTTAAGAGTTTAGATGTCATTTTTAGGTTTCACTGTAATCATAATCTGGCAAAATTATAAAAGCTGATATGTCTGTATGAACAAAATGGTAAACTTTGACTCAATGAGGTTTAAAATGTTATAACAGTGATTTTATAGCATCTCCATAAGCAACTTATGAACAGTACTGTTTAAGAGTTTAATAAGCCCATTAGTGGTTTTACGCTGCCATCTAGTGGTTATAAATGCCTATTTCTCATACAACACTGTGTTTTTGAGCTTTTTAACTGTAATAGTGTTATTTTTTGCCCAGTCTCTGTTAAATTATCACATTTTTTTGATAATTATTGACCTAGAGAGTCTAAAGAACAGCACTGCAATGATTTGATTGATTTTGAGTTAAAAACTGAAAGCTAGTTGACAAAAGCATGTTTTTCAAAATAATATCAATCTCAAAATTATTAAACTAGCCTATTAATACTCTATAAGCATATTTACATACACACAAAAACACACATGCACACACACATAGAAATGAAATGGTCAAACCATCACAATAACAATCATAAAGCCTGCTTACACACATACACACACACACACACACACAAACACACTTGTATACACACACACACACACACACACAGAAAAACACTTGTATACACACACACACACACACACACACACACACACACAGAAACAGTCATACACAGACATACATGCACACACATTTTGTTGCAGATGCAGATATTTCAAATAAGTGATAGGTAACAAAGCCTATTGCACTTATTCAGTTTTTAAGAGTTTAGATGTCATTTTTAGGTTTCACTGTAATCATAATCTGGCAAAATTATAAAAGCTGATATGTCTGTATGAACAAAATGGTAAACTTTGACTCAATGAGGTTTAAAATGTTATAACAGTGATTTTATAGCATCTCCATAAGCAACTTATGAACAGTACTGTTTAAGAGTTTAATAAGCCCATTAGTGGTTTTACGCTGCCATCTAGTGGTTATAAATGCCTATTTCTCATACAACACTGTGTTTTTGAGCTTTTTAACTGTAATAGTGTTATTTTTTGCCCAGTCTCTGTTAAATTATCACATTTTTTTGATAATTATTGACCTAGAGAGTCTAAAGAACAGCACTGCAATGATTTGATTGATTTTGAGTTAAAAACTGAAAGCTAGTTGACAAAAGCATGTTTTTCAAAATAATATCAATCTCAAAATTATTAAACTAGCCTATTAATACTCTATAAGCATATTTACATACACACAAAAACACACATGCACACACACATAGAAATGAAATGGTCAAACCATCACAATAACAATCATAAAGCCTGCTTACACACATACACACACACACACACACACACACAAACACACTTGTATTCACACACACACACAGAAAAACACTTGTATACACACACACACACACACACACACAAACACACTTGTATACACACACACACACACACACACACACAGAAAAACACTTGTATACACACACACACACACACACACACACACACACACACAGAAACAGTCATACACAGACATACATGCACACACATTTTGTTGCAGATGCAGATATTTCAAATAAGTGATAGGTAACAAAGCCTATTGCACTTATTCAGTTTTTAAGAGTTTAGATGTCATTTTTAGGTTTCACTGTAATCATAATCTGGCAAAATTATAAAAGCTGATATGTCTGTATGAACAAAATGGTAAACTTTGACTCAATGAGGTTTAAAATGTTATAACAGTGATTTTATAATGTTTTAACTTGAATCCTTCAGTAGCCATTGAACAGTGCTGTTTTACAGCTTAATAAGGCCATTAGTGGTCTTCCGCTGCCATCTAGTGGTTATAAATGCCAATTTCTCATACAACACTGTGTTTTTAAGCTTTATAACTATTATAGTGTTATTTTTGGCCCAGTCTCTCTTAAATTATAAACATTTTTTGATAATTATTGATCCAGAGACTCCAGAGAACATCACTGCTGTGGTTTGATCGAGATTGAGCAAAAAAACAGAGACAAGTTAGCAAAAGTATGTTTTTAACACATTTGTAAATAATTAATGAACGATTTGATTGACAGCATTAGTCCAAGAGGCAAAGTTGTTCAGAATGAGGGGATCTATCAGATGATATGAAGATGTAGTGTATAAGTGAATGTTATTAATATTTTATTGCAATTTGAGGTCATTTCCCTTAGAAATACTGTTTCAGAAGCCCTTCTTCACTGTTAAAGCACCACCTATGGTCCGATCTCCATGAAACTTTTCATGCTTATTAACGGTCATGTGTCACATGTTTTCACCAACATTCGTAAAGTTTCAAGTTTTTGTTTACATTTTATAGGCTGTTGGGTTTTTGTGGCCACGTGTCCTTTTTTAAATGAGCCAATTATAGCTAACCAAAGGACAAAATTCAACATGTTTTCGATAACTATTGATCTAGAGAGTCCAGAGATTATTACAGCAGTGGTTTGATCGAGATTGACCAAAAAACCAGAGACTAGTTCGCAAAAGTAGGTTTTAGACATATTTCTGAATAATTAATGAACGATTTGATTGACATCTTTGGTCCAAGAGGCAAAGTTGTTCAGAATGAGGAGATCTATCATATGATATGCATTATTTGTGGATATGTAAAACACCACGTGATCACTAGGCCAAAAATGTCGTTAGCGCCAACTTGTGGCCGATTTCTTTCAAAATTCTTACAGACCTTTGGGGTCATGAGTCAAACATGGCCACCGAGTTTCATTCCGATCGACCTCCGTTAACCTTGTCTAATAAGTGCTCAAATTTTAATGGCCGATGGCGGCCATGTTTTTTTAGATACGCGAATGTCGTCATAGATTTTTCAGCCACGTCGGACAAAGACACAGCATACCAAGTTTCAAGTCGATCGGACTAACGGTTACCCAGTTACAGTTTTTTCGATCTTATAGCGCCACCAAGTGGCAGATCAGTGGTATTTTTTGTTGTTTGACCAAAGTTCCTACTGCTATATATATGTACCAAATTTGGTGAAGATATCTCATTTCGTTCACGAGTTATAGGATTTTTCGTAAAATAGGCCCTCGACTTTTAAACGTTTTTGGGCCCCATTACAAAAGTGAGTGGATGTTTCAAAGATTTTTTTGATAATTATTAATAAGCCCTAGACAGAGAACATTTCGGCAGTAGATTGGTTGCGATTGGGTGAAAAACCTACGACTAGTTCACCAAAGTAGGTTTTAAACCTAATTGCGAATAGTTAAATAACGGTTTGATTGACAGAAATGATCCTAGAGACAAAGTTGTTCAGAATGATGACATCTATCATGTGATATGAATGACTTATGTATTTGTGAATATCTAAGATGTTTTTTTTACAGTTAATTTCATGTACAGTTGAAATATTGTGTTTTTGATGGCTTTTCTGACTGTTATAGCGCCACCTATGGTCCGATCTTGATGAAACTTTTCTTGCTTGTTCACAGTCATGTGACACATGTTTTCACCAACTTTCGTAAAGTTTCAAGTTTTCGTTTAGGTTTTATAGGCTGTTGGGTATGTGTGGCCACACCTCTTTTTTGAAATTAGCCAATTATGGCTAACCAAAGGACAAAATTCAACATTTTTTCGATAACTATTGATCTAGAGAGTCCAGAGATTATTACTGCAGTGGTTTGATCGAAATTGAGTGAAAAACCAGAGACTAGTTCGCAAAAGTAGGTTTTAGACATATTTCTGAATAATTAATGAACGATTTGATTGACAGCTTTGGTCCAAGAGGAAAAGTTGTTCATTATGAGGAGATCTATCAGATGATATGCATTATGTGTGGATATGTAAAACACCACGTGATTACAGAGCCAAAAATCTCGTTAGCGCCAACTTGTGGCCGATTTCTTTCAAAATTCTTACAGACCTTTAGGGCCATGAGTCGAACATGCCCACCGAGTTTTGTTCCGATCGACCTCCGTTAACCTTGTCTAATTGGTGCTTGAAATGTTTTGGCCAATGGCGGCCATGTTTTTTGAGATACGTGAATGTCCTCATATACACTTGTGCCCCTTTGGACCAAGATGCTGCATACCAATTTTGAAGCCGATCGGACCAACGGTTGCCTAGTTATAACCATTTATATGTTTTTTCTGTCTTATAGCGCCCCTAAGTGGCAGAGCTTCGCAATTTTTTTTATTTGACCAAAGATTGAGCTCGTACATACTTGTACCGAGTTTGGTGAATATAGCTCATTCCGTTCCAGAGCTATACTTCCAACAACATTTGGCTAACGTTAGCATAGACGCTAATTGGAGTACTGTATCGGCCGAAAATCAAAATTGCAACTTTTTTTTGATAATTATTGATATTCAGTGTCCACAGAATATTTCTGCACTGGTTTGGTTCCGATCAGGCGAAAAACCTAGGACTAGTTCGCAAAAGTAGGTCTGGGATATAGGTCAATTTTAGGGCAAGAAGGAAGCGTCGCAGCTCAAAAATTTCGGACTCCACTTTTGTTCGGGCTAACCCAAGGATTGCAACGATGTAAAGTTTTTGAGTCTACGACACACGGTTTACGACTGTGGGCCAAAAATGTCTGAAATTTTAGGTTTTTGCGCTGTAGCGCCCCCGTTTGGCCGATTTGGCCGATTCTTTGTATCTGAGTAGCGAGCAAGACTACTACCTTCTGACCAAGTTTCAGCTCTCTAGCCCTTACGGTTTGGGCTGCACGATTCGTTTTAAGGCAGAATAATAATAATAATAATAATAAAAATCTTAACAAATACAATAGGGTTTCTGCACTACGTGCACGAACCCCTAATAATAATAAAAATCTTAACAAATACAATAGGGTTTCTGCACTACGTGCACGAACCCCTAAATATAGCTGCAAGCAGCGATTAACCGGGGTTCGTGAAATTGACACCCTTTAAGGTGGTCTTGGTCAACCTGGATGTACGGCTGACAGTTAAAAACATCCAGAATGGAGAGCAGGCTCACAGACACACAACACTCATGCACACACAGTGAAATTAAATGATTAAACTGGCCTATTAATACTCTATGAACATATTCACACACACACACACACACACATTTAAATGAAATGGTCAAACGGTCACAGTAATAATTATTAAGCCTGCTTACACACACACTCACACATACAAACACACACAGAAACACTCATACACGGACATACATGCACACACATTTTGTTGCAGATATTTGAAATAAGTGATAGGTAACAAAGCCTATTGCACCTATTCGCTTTTTAAGAGTTTAGATGTCATTTTCAGGTTCCACTGTAATCATAATCTGGCAAAATTATAAAAACTGATATGTCTGTATGAACAAAATGGTAAACTTTGACTCAATGAGGTTTAAAATGTTATAACAGTGATTTTATAGCATCTCCATAAGCAACTTATGAACAGTACTGTTTAAGAGTTTAATAAGCCCATTAGTGGTCTTACGCTGCCATCTAGTGGTTATAAATGCCTATTTCTCATACAACACTGTGTTTTTGAGCTTTTTAACTGTAATAGTGTTATTTTTTTGCCCAGTCTCTGTTAAATTATCACATTTTTTTGATAATTATTGACCTAGAGAGTCTAAAGAACAGCACTGCAATGATTTGATTGATTTTGAGTTAAAAACTGAAAGCTAGTTGACAAAAGCATGTTTTTCAAAATAATATCAATCTCAAAATTATTAAACTAGCCTATTAATACTCTATAAGCATATTTACATACACACAAAAACACACATGCACACACACATAGAAATGAAATGGTCAAACCATCACAATAACAATCATAAAGCCTGCTTACACACAAACACACTTGTATACACACACACACACAGAAAAACACTTGTATACACACACACACACACACACACACAGAAACACTCATACACAGACATACAAGCACACACATTTTGTTGCAGATGCAGATATTTCAAATAAGTGATAGGTAACAAAGCCTATTGCACTTATTCAGTTTTTAAGAGTTTAGATGTCATTTTTAGGTTTCACTGTAATCATAATCTGGCAAAATTATAAAAGCTGATATGTCTGTATGAACAAAATGGTAAACTTTGACTCAATGAGGTTTAAAATGTTATAACAGTGATTTTATAATGTTTTAACTTGAATCCTTCAGTAGCCATTGAACAGTGCTGTTTTACAGCTTAATAAGGCCATTAGTGGTCTTCCGCTGCCATCTAGTGGTTATAAATGCCAATTTCTCATACAACACTGTGTTTTTAAGCTTTATAACTATTATAGTGTTATTTTTGGCCCAGTCTCTCTTAAATTATAAAATTTTTTTGATAATTATTGATCCAGAGACTCCAGAGAACATCACTGCTGTGGTTTGATCGAGATTGAGCAAAAAAAACAGAGACAAGTTAGCAAAAGTAGGTTTGTAACACATTTGTAAATAATTAATGAACGATTTGATTGACAGCATTAGTCCAAGAGGCAAAGTTGTTCAGAATGAGGGGATCTATCAGATGATATGAAGATGTAGTGTATAAGTGAATGTTATTAATATTTTATTGCAATTTGAGGTCATTTCCCTTAGAAATACTGTTTCAGAAGCCCTTTTTCACTGTTAAAGCACCACCTATGGTCCGATCTCCATGAAACTTTTCATGCTTGTTAACGGTCATGTGTCACATGTTTTCACCAACATTCGTAAAGTTTCAAGTTTTTGTTTACATTTTATAGGCTGTTGGGTTTTTGTGGCCACGTGTCCTTTTTTAAATGAGCCAATTATAGCTAACCAAAGGACAAAATTCAACATTTTTTCGATAACTATTGATCTAGAGAGTCCAGAGATTATTACTGCAGTTGTTTGTTTGAGATTGACCAAAAAACCAGAGACTAGTTCGCAAAAGTAGGTTTTAGACATATTTCTGAATAATTAATGAACGATTTGATTGACATCTTTGGTCCAAGAGGCAAAGTTGTTCAGAATGAGGAGATCTATCATATGATATGCATTATTTGTGGATATGTAAAACACCACGTGATCACTAGGCCAAAAATCTCGTTAGCGCCAACTTGTGGCCGATTTCTTTCAAAATTCTTACAGACCTTTGGGGCCTTGAGTCAAACATGGCCACTGAGTTTCGTTCCGATCGACCTCCGTTAACCTTGTCTAATAAGTGCTCAAATTTTAATGGCCGATGGCGGCCATGTTTTTTTAGATACGCGAATGTCCTCATAGATTTTTCAGCCACGTCGGACAAAGACACAGCATACCAAGTTTCAAGTCGATCGGACTAACGGTTACCCATTTACAGTTTTTTCGATCTTATAGCGCCACCAAGTGGCAGATCAGTGGTATTTCTTGTTGTTTGACCAAAGTTCCTATTGCTATATATATGTACCAAGTTTGGTGAAGATATCTCATTTCGTTCACGAGTTATAGGATTTTTCGTAAAATAGGTCCTCGACTTTTAAACGTTTTTGGGCCCCATTACAAAAGTGAGTGGATGTTTCAAAGATTTTTTTGATAATTATTAATAAGCCCTAGACAGAGAACATTTCGGCAGTAGATTGGTTGCGATTGGGTGAAAAACCTACGACTAGTTCACCAAAGTAGGTTTTAAACCTAATTGCGAATAGTTAAATAACGGTTTGATTGACAGAAATGCTCCTAGAGACAAAGTTGTTCAGAATGATGAGATCTATCATGTGATATGAATGACTTATGTATTTGTGAATATCTAAGATGTTTTTTTTACAGTTAATTTCATGTACAGTTGAAATATTGTGTTTTTGATAGCTTTTCTGACTGTTATAGCGCCACCTATGGTCCGATCTTGATGAAACTTTTCTTGCTTGTTCACAGTCATGTGACACATGTTTTCACCAACTTTCGTAAAGTTTCAAGTTTTCGTTTAGGTTTTATAGGCTGTTGGGTATGTGTGGCCACGCCTCCTTTTTGAAATGAGCCAATTATGGCTAACCAAAGGACAAAATTCAACATTTTTTCGATAATTATTGATCTAGAGAGTCCAGAGATTATTACTGCAGTGGTTTGATCGAAATTGAGTGAAAAACCAGAGACTAGTTCGCAAAAGTAGGTTTTAGACATATTTCTGAATAATTAATTAACGATTTGATTGACAGCTTTGGTCCAAGAGGAAAAGTTGTTCATTATGAGGAGATCTATCAGATGATATGCATTATGTGTGGATATGTAAAACACCACGTGATTACAGAGCCAAAAATCTCGTTAGCGCCAACTTGTGGCCGATTTCTTTCTAAATTCTTACAGACCTTTAGGGCCATGAGTCGAACATGCCCACCGAGTTTTGTTCCGATCGACCTCCGTTAACCTTGTCTAATTGGTGCTTGAAATGTTTTGGCCAATGGCGGCCATGTTTTTTGAGATACGTGAATGTCCTCATATACACTTGTGCCCCTTTGGACCAAGATGCTGCATACCAATTTTGAAGCCGATCGGACCAACGGTTGCCTAGTTATAACCATTTATATGTTTTTTCTGTCTTATAGCGCCCCTAAGTGGCAGAGCTTCGCAATTTTTTTTATTTGACCAAAGATTGAGCTCGTACATACTTGTACCGAGTTTGGTGAATATAGCTCATTCCGTTCCAGAGCTATACTTCCAACAACATTTGGCTAACGTTAGCATAGACGCTAATTGGAGTACTGTATCGCCCGAAAATCAAAATTTCAACTTTTTTTTGATAATTATTGATATTCAGTGTCCACAGAATATTTCTGCACTGGTTTGGTTCCGATCGGGCGAAAAACCTAGGACTAGTTCGCAAAAGTAGGTCTGGGATATAGGTCAATTTTAGGGCAAGAAGGAAGCGTCGTAGCTCAAAAATTTCGGACTCCACTTTTGTTCGGGCTAACCCAAGGATTGCAACGATGTAAAGTTTTTGAGTCTACGACACACGGTTTACGACTGTGGGCCAAAAATGTCTGAAATTTTAGGTTTTTGCGCTGTAGCGCCCCCGTTTGGCCGATTTGGCCGATTCTTTGTATCTGAGTAGCGAGCAAGACTACTACCTTCTGACCAAGTTTCAGCTCTCTAGCCCTTACGGTTTGGGCTGCACGATTCGTTTTAAGGCAGAATAATAATAATAATAATAATAAAAATCTTAACAAATACAATAGGGTTTCTGCACTACGTGCACGAACCCCTAAATATAGCTGCAAGCAGCGATTAACCGGGGTTCGTGAAATTGACGCCCTTTAAGGTTGGCCAACCTGGATGTATGGCTGACAGTTAAAAACATCCAAAATGGAGAGCAGGCTCACAGACACACAACACTCATGCACACACAGTGAAATTAAACGATTAAACTGGCCTATTAATGCTCTATAAGCATATTCACACACACACAGAAACACACATGCACACACACATAAATGAAATGGTCAGACTATCACAGTAATAATCATTAAGCCTGCTAACACACAAACACAAACACAGTTGTTTGATATTTAAAATAAGTGATAGGTAAGAAAGATTATTGCACATATTCACTTTTTAAGAGTTTAGATGTCATTTTCAGGTTCCACTGTAATCATAATCTGGCAAAATTATAAAAACTGATATGTCTGTATGAACAAAATGGTAAACTTTGACTCAATGAGGTTTAAAATGTTATAACAGTGATTTTATAGCATCTCCATAAGCAACATATGAACAGTACTGTTTAAGAGTTTAATACGCCCATTAATGGTCTTATGCTGCCATCTAGTGGTTATAAATGCCTATTTCTCATACAACACTGTGTTTTTGAGCTTTTTAACTGTAATAGTGTTATTTTTTGCCCAGTCTCTGTTAAATTATCAAAAAAATTTGATAATTATTGACCTAGAGAGTCTAAAGAACAGCACTGCAATGATTTGATTGATTTTGAGTTAAAAACTGAAAGCTAGTTGACAAAAGCATGTTTTTCAAAATAATATCAATCTCAAAATTATTAAACTAGCCTATTAATACTCTATAAGCATATTTACATACACACAAAAACACACATGCACACACACATATAAATTAAATGGTCAAACCATCACAATAACAATCATAAAGCCTGCTTACACGCATACACACACATACACACACACACACACACACAAACACACTTGTATACACACACACACAGAAACACTCATACACGGGCATACATGCACACACATTTTGTTGCAGATGCAGATATTTGAAATAAGTGATAGGTAACAAAGCCTATTGCACTTATTGGCTTTTTAAGAGTTTAGATGTCATTTTCAGGTTCCACTGTAATCATAATCTCGCAAAATTATAAAAACTGATATGTCTGTATGAACAAAATGGTAAACTTTGACTCAATGAGGTTTAAAATGTTATAACAGTGATTTTATAATGTTTTATCTTGAATCCTTCAGTAACCATTGAACAGTACTGTTTTACAGCTTAATAAGGCCATTAGTGGTCTTCCGCTGCCATCTAGTGGTTATAAAAGCCAATTTTTCATACAACACTGTGTTTTTAAGCTTTTTACCTATAATAGTTTTATTTATTGCCCAATCTCTATTAAATTATAAAAAAAAATTGATAATCATTGACCCAGGGAGTCTAGAGAACAGTACTGCAATGATTTGATTCATTTTGAGTTAAAAACTGAAGGCTAGTTGACAAAAGCATGTTTTTTAAGTAATCTTAAATACTTAACAGTTTGATTGACAGCACTGATCCTAGAGGCAAAGTTGATCAGAATGAGAATTAAAATAAGTGATAGGTAACAAACCTTATTGCACCTATTCACTTTTTAAGAGTTTAGATGTCATTTTCAGGTTTCACTGTAATCATAATCTGGCAAAATTATAAAAACTGATATGTCTGTATGAACAAAATGGTAAACTTTGACTCAATGAGGTTTAAAAGGTTATAACAGTGATTTTATAATGTTTTATCTTGAATCATTCAGTAACCATTGAACAGTGCTGTTTTACAGCTTAATAAGGCCATTAGTGGTCTTCCGCTGCCATCTAGTGGTTATAAAAGCCAATTTCTCATACAACACTGTTTTTAAGCTTTTTACTATAATAGTTTTATTTCTTGCCCAATCTCTCTTAAATAATCAACATTTTTTTGATAATTATTGATCTAGAGACTCCAGAGAATATCACTGCTGTGGTTTGATCGAGATTGAGCAAAAAAACAGAGACTAGTTAGCAAAAGTAGGTTTTTAACACATTTGTAAATAATTAATGAACGATTTTATTGACAGCATTAGTCCAAGAGGTAAAGTTGTTCAGAATGAGGAGATCTATCAGATGATATGAAGATGTAGTGTATAAGTGAATGTTATTAATATTTTATTGCAATTTGAGGTCATTTCCCTTAGAAATACTGTTTCAGAAGCCCTTTTTCACTGTTAAAGCACCACCTATGGTCCGATCTCCATGAAACTTTTCATGCTTGTTAACGGTCATGTGTCACATGTTTTCACCAACATTTGTAAAGTTTCAAGTTTTTGTTTACGTTTTATAGGCTGTCAGGTATGTGTGGCCACGCGTCCATTTTTAAATGATCCAATTAAAGCTAACCAAAGGACAAAATTCAACATTTTTTCGATAACTATTGATCTACACAGTCCAGAGATTATTACTGCAGTGGTTTCATCGAGATTGACCAAAAAACCAGAGACTAGTTCGCAAAAGTAGGTTTTAGACATATTTCTGAATAATTAATGAACAATTTGATTGAAAGCTTTGGTCCAAGAGGCAAAGTTGTTCAGAATGAGGAGCTCTATCAGATGATGTGCATATCTAGTGTATGTGTGAAAAACTGTGCGATATGAATTCCTTTATGTGCTTAAAAAATGAAAATTCGGCCCCTAGTGGCCGATTTCTTTCAAAATTCTTACAGACCTTCAGGGCCATGAGCTGAACATGCCCACCGAGTTTCATTCCGATCGACCTCCGTTAACCTCGTCTACTAGGTGCCTAATCGGTGGTTCAAGTTTTTTGGCCAATGGCGGCCATGTTTTTTAAGATACGCGAATGTCCTAATAGATATTTCAGCCACGTCAGACAAAGACACTGCATACCAAGTTTCAAGTCGATCGGACCAACGGTTACCCAGTTACAGTTTTTTCGATCTTATAGCGCCACCAAGTGGCAGATCAGTGGTATTTTTTGTTTTTTGACCAAAGTTCCTATTGCTATATATATGTACCAAGTTTGGTGAAGATATCCCATTTCGTTCACGAGTTATAGCATTTTTCGTAAAATAGGTCCTCGACTTTTAAACGTTTTTGGGCCCCATTACAAAAGTGAGTGGACTTTTCAAAGATGTTTTTGATAATTATTAATAAGCCCTGGACAGAGAACATTTCGGCCGTAGTTTGGTTGCGATTGGGTGAAAAACCTACGACTAGTTCACCAAAGTAGGTTTTGAACCTAATTGCGAATAGTTAAATAACAGTTTGATTGACAGAAATGCTCCTAGAGACAAAGTTGTTCAGAATGATGTCATCTATCATGTGATATGAATAACTTATGTATTTGTGAATATCTAAGATGTTTTTTTTACAGTTAATTTCATGTACAGTTGAAATATTGTGTTTTTGATGGCTTTTCTGACTGTTATAGCGCCACCTATGGTCCGATCTTGATGAAACTTTTCTTGCTTGTTCACAGTCATGTGACACATGTTTTCACCAACTTTCGTAAAGTTTCACGTTTTCGTTTAGGTTTTATAGGCTGTTGGGTATGTGTGGCCACGCCTCTTTTTTGAAATTAGCCAATTATGGCTAACCAAAGGACAAAATTCAACATGTTTTCGATAATTATTGATCTAGAGAGTCCAGAGATTATTACTGCAGTGGTTTGATCGAAATTGAGCGAAAAACCAGAGACTAGTTCGCAAAAGTAGGTTTTAGACATATTTCTGAATAATTAATGAACGATTTGATTGACAGCTTTGGTATAAGAGGCAAAGTTGTTCAGAATGAGCAGATCTATCAGATGATATGCATTATGTGTGGATATGTAAAACACCACGTGATCACTAGGCCAAAAATCTCGTTAGCGCCAACTTGTGGCCGATTTCTTTCAAAATTCTTACAGACCTTTAGGGCCATGGGTCAAACATGCCCACCGAGTTTCGTTCCGATCGACCTCCGTTAACCTTGTCAAGTTGGTGCTTAAATTGTTTTGGCCAATGGCGGCCATGTTTTTTGAGATACATGAATGTCCTCATACACACTTGTGCCCCTTTGGACCAAGATGCTGCATACCAATTTTGAAGCCGATCGGACCAACGGTTGCCAAGTTATAACCATTTATATGTTTTTTCTGTCTTATAGCGCCCCTAAGTGGCAAAGCTTCGCAATTTTTTTTATTTGACCAAAGATTGAGCTTGTACATACTTGTACCGAGTTTGGTGAATATAGCTCATTCCGTTCCAGAGTAATACTTCCAACAACATTTGGCTAACGTTAGCATAGACGCTAATTGGAGTACTGTATCGCCCAAAAATCTAAATTTCAACTTTTTTTTGATAATTATTGATACTCAGTGTCCACAGAATATTTCTGCACTGGTTTGGTTCCAATCGGGCAAAAAACCTAGGACTAGTTCGCAAAAGTAGGTCTGGGATATAGGTCAATTTTAGGGCAAGAAGGAAACGTCGTAGCTCAAAAATTTCGGACTCCACTTTTGTTCGGGCTAACCCAAGGATTGCAACGATGTAAAGTTTTTGAGTCTACGACACACGGTTTACGACTGTGGGCCAAAAATGTCTGAAATTTTAGGTTTTTGCGCTGTAGCGCCCCCGTTTGGCCGATTTGGCCGATTCTTTGTATCTGAGTAGCGAGCAAGACTACTACCTTCTGACCAAGTTTCAGCTCTCTAGCCCTTACGGTTTGGGCTGCACGATTCGTTTTAAGGCAGAATAATAATAATAATAATAATAAAAATCTTAACAAATACAATAGGGTTTCTGCACTACGTGCACGAACCCCTAAATATAGCTGCAAGCAGCGATTAACCGGGGTTCGTGAAATTGACACCCTTTAAGGTGGTCTTGGTCAACCTGGATGTACGGCTGACAGTTAAAAACATCCAGAATGGAGAGCAGGCTCACAGACACACAACACTCATGCACACACAGTGAAATTAAATGATTAAACTGGCCTATTAATGCTCTATGAACATATTCACACACACACACACACATTTAAATGAAATGGTCAAACGGTCACAGTAATAATTATTAAGCCTGCTTACACACACACTCACACATACAAACACACACAGAAACACTCATACACGGACATACATGCACACACATTTTGTTGCAGATATTTGAAATAAGTGATAGGTAACAAAGCCTATTGCACCTATTCGCTTTTTAAGAGTTTAGATGTCATTTTCAGGTTCCACTGTAATCATAATCTGGCAAAATTATAAAAACTGATATGTCTGTATGAACAAAATGGTAAACTTTGACTCAATGAGGTTTAAAATGTTATAACAGTGATTTTATAGCATCTCCATAAGCAACTTATGAACAGTACTGTTTAAGAGTTTAATAAGCCCATTAGTGGTCTTACGCTGCCATCTAGTGGTTATAAATGCCTATTTCTCATACAACACTGTGTTTTTGAGCTTTTTAACTGTAATAGTGTTATTTTTTGCCCAGTCTCTGTTAAATTATCACATTTTTTTGATAATTATTGACCTAGAGAGTCTAAAGAACAGCACTGCAATGATTTGATTGATTTTGAGTTAAAAACTGAAAGCTAGTTGACAAAAGCATGTTTTTCAAAATAATATCAATCTCAAAATTATTAAACTAGCCTATTAATACTCTATAAGCATATTTACATACACACAAAAACACACATGCACACACACATAGAAATGAAATGGTCAAACCATCACAATAACAATCATAAAGCCTGCTTACACACATACACACACACACACACACACACACAAACACACTTGTATACACACACACACACAGAAAAACACTTGTATACACACACACACACACACACAGAAACACTCATACACAGACATACATGCACACACATTTTGTTGCAGATGCAGATATTTCAAATAAGTGATAGGTAACAAAGCCTATTGCACTTATTCAGTTTTTAAGAGTTTAGATGTCATTTTTAGGTTTCACTGTAATCATAATCTGGCAAAATTATAAAAGCTGATATGTCTGTATGAACAAAATGGTAAACTTTGACTCAATGAGGTTTAAAATGTTATAACAGTGATTTTATAATGTTTTAACTTGAATCCTTCAGTAGCCATTGAACAGTGCTGTTTTACAGCTTAATAAGGCCATTAGTGGTCTTCCGCTGCCATCTAGTGGTTATAAATGCCAATTTCTCATACAACACTGTGTTTTTAAGCTTTATAACTATTATAGTGTTATTTTTGGCCCAGTCTCTCTTAAATTATAAAATTTTTTTGATAATTATTGATCCAGAGACTCCAGAGAACATCACTGCTGTGGTTTGATCGAGATTGAGCAAAAAAACAGAGACAAGTTAGCAAAAGTAGGTTTCTAACACATTTGTAAATAATTAATGAACGATTTGATTGACAGCATTAGTCCAAGAGGCAAAGTTGTTCAGAATGAGGGGATCTATCAGATGATACGAAGATGTAGTGTATAAGTGAATGTTATTAATATTTTATTGCAATTTGAGGTCATTTCCCTTAGAAATACTGTTTCAGAAGCCCTTTTTCACTGTTAAAGCACCACCTATGGTCCGATCTCCATGAAACTTTTCATGCTTGTTAACGGTCATGTGTCACATGTTTTCACCAACATTCGTAAAGTTTCAAGTTTTTGTTTACATTTTATAGGCTGTTGGGTTTTTGTGGCCACGTGTCCTTTTTTAAATGAGCCAATTATAGCTAACCAAAGGACAAAATTCAACATTTTTTCGATAACTATTGATCTAGAGAGTCCAGAGATTATTACTGCAGTTGTTTGTTTGAGATTGACCAAAAAACCAGAGACTAGTTCGCAAAAGTAGGTTTTAGACATATTTCTGAATAATTAATGAACGATTTGATTGACATCTTTGGTCCAAGAGGCAAAGTTGTTCAGAATGAGGAGATCTATCATATGATATGCATTATTTGTGGATATGTAAAACACCACGTGATCACTAGGCCAAAAATCTCGTTAGCGCCAACTTGTGGCCGATTTCTTTCAAAATTCTTACAGACCTTTGGGGCCTTGAGTCAAACATGGCCACTGAGTTTCGTTCCGATCGACCTCCGTTAACCTTGTCTAATAAGTGCTCAAATTTTAATGGCCGATGGCGGCCATGTTTTTTTAGATACGCGAATGTCCTCATAGATTTTTCAGCCACGTCGGACAAAGACACAGCATACCAAGTTTCAAGTCGATCGGACTAACGGTTACCCAGTTACAGTTTTTTCGATCTTATAGCGCCACCAAGTGGCAGATCAGTGGTATTTTTTGTTGTTTGACCAAAGTTCCTACTGCTATATATATGTACCAAGTTTGGTGAAGATATCTCATTTCGTTCACGAGTTATAGGATTTTTCGTAAAATAGGTCCTCGACTTTTAAACGTTTTTGGGCCCCATTACAAAAGTGAGTGGATGTTTCAAAGATTTTTTTGATAATTATTAATAAGCCCTAGACAGAGAAAATTTCGGCAGTAGATTGGTTGCGATTGGGTGAAAAACCTACGACTAGTTCACCAAAGTAGGTTTTAAACCTAATTGCGAATAGTTAAATAACGGTTTGATTGACAGAAATGCTCCTAGAGACAAAGTTGTTCAGAATGATGAGATCTATCATGTGATATGAATGACTTATGTATTTGTGAATATCTAAGATGTTTTTTTTACAGTTAATTTCATGTACAGTTGAAATATTGTGTTTTTGATAGCTTTTCTGACTGTTATAGCGCCACCTATGGTCCGATCTTGATGAAACTTTTCTTGCTTGTTCACAGTCATGTGACACATGTTTTCACCAACTTTCGTAAAGTTTCAAGTTTTCGTTTAGGTTTTATAGGCTGTTGGGTATGTGTGGCCACGCCTCCTTTTTGAAATGAGCCAATTATGGCTAACCAAAGGACAAAATTCAACATTTTTTCGATAATTATTGATCTAGAGAGTCCAGAGATTATTACTGCAGTGGTTTGATCGAAATTGAGTGAAAAACCAGAGACTAGTTCGCAAAAGTAGGTTTTAGACATATTTCTGAATACTTAATGAACGATTTGATTGACAGCTTTGGTCCAAGAGGAAATGTTGTTCATTATGAGGAGATCTATCAGATGATATGCATTATGTGTGGATATGTAAAACACCACGTGATTACAGAGCCAAAAATCTCGTTAGCGCCAACTTGTGGCCGATTTCTTTCTAAATTCTTACAGACCTTTAGGGCCATGAGTCGAACATGCCCACCGAGTTTTGTTCCGATCGACCTCCGTTAACCTTGTCTAATTGGTGCTTGAAATGTTTTGGCCAATGGCGGCCATGTTTTTTGAGATACGTGAATGTCCTCATATACACTTGTGCCCCTTTGGACCAAGATGCTGCATACCAATTTTGAAGCCGATCGGACCAACGGTTGCCTAGTTATAACCATTTATATGTTTTTTCTGTCTTATAGCGCCCCTAAGTGGCAGAGCTTCGCAATTTTTTTTATTTGACCAAAGATTGAGCTCGTACATATGTGTACCGAGTTTGGTGAATATAGCTCATTCCGTTCCAGAGCTATACTTCCAACAACATTTGGCTAACGTTAGCATAGACGCTAATTGGAGTACTGTATCGCCCGAAAATCAAAATTTCAACTTTTTTTTGATAATTATTGATATTCAGTGTCCACAGAATATTTCTGCACTGGTTTGGTTCCGATCGGGCGAAAAACCTAGGACTAGTTCGCAAAAGTAGGTCTGGGATATAGGTCAATTTTAGGGCAAGAAGGAAGCGTCGTAGCTCAAAAATTTCGGGCTCCACTTTTGTTCGGGCTAACCCAAGGATTGCAACGATGTAAAGTTTTTGAGTCTACGACACACGGTTTACGACTGTGGGCCAAAAATGTCTGAAATTTTAGGTTTTTGCGCTGTAGCGCCCCCGTTTGGCCGATTTGGCCGATTCTTTGTATCTGAGTAGCGAGCAAGACTACTACCTTCTGACCAAGTTTCAGCTCTCTAGCCCTTACGGTTTGGGCTGCACGATTCGTTTTAAGGCAGAATAATAATAATAATAATAATAAATATAGCTGCAAGCAGCGATTAACCGGGGTTCGTGTAATTGACGCCCTTTAAGGTTGGCCAACCCGGATTTATGGCTGACAGTTAAAAACATCCAAAATGGAGAGCAGGCTCACAGACACACAACAGTCATGCACACACACTGAAACACTGCTTGTTAAGAGTCATCTGACATACGTTATCAACATATTTTGAGTTTTCGTTTAGGCTTCATAAGTTTTTGGGTATATGTGGCAAAGCCCCTTTTCTAAATGACGCATTATAGCTAACCAGAGGACAAAATTCAACATGTTTTTGATAATTATAGATCTAGAGACTCCAGAGAATATCATTGCTGTGGTTTGATCGAGATTGAGCAAAAAAACAGAGATTAGTTCGCAAAAGTAGGTTTTTAACACATTTATTAATTATTAATGAACAATTTGATTGACAGCATTAGTCCAAGAGGCAAAGTTGTTCAGAATGAGGAGATCTATCATATAATATGAAGATGTAGTAAATAAGTGAATATTATTAACATTTTATTGCAATTAGATTTAATTTCCCTTAGAAATACTGTTTCAGAAGCCTTTTTCACTGTTATAGCACCACCTATGGTCCGATCTCCATGAAACTTGTCATGCTTGTTAAGAGTCATATGAGACATGTTTTCACCAACTTTCGTAAAGTTTCAAGTTTTCGTTTAGGTTTTATAGGAGTTTGGGTATGTGTGGGCACGCCTCCTTTTTAAATGAGCCATTTATTGCTAACCAAAAGACAAAATTAAACTTTTTTTCGATAATTATTGATCTAGGGAGTCCAGAGATTATTACCGCAGTGGTTTGATTGAGATTGAGGGAAAAACCAGGGACTAGTTCGCAAAAGTAGGTTTTTAACATATTTCTAAATAATTAATGAACGATTTGATTGACAGCAATGGTTTTAGAGGCAAAGTTGCTCATTGTGAGGAGATCTATCAAACGATGTGCATATTGTGTGCATATGTAAAACACCACGTGATTACAGAGCCAAAAAAATCTCGTTAGCGCCAACTAGTGGCCGATTTCTTTCAAAATTCTTACAGACCTTTAGGGCCATGAGTCGAACATGCCCACCGAGTCTCGTTCTGATTGACCTCCGTTAACCTTGTTTAATAGGTGCTTAAATTATTTGGCCAATGGCGGCCATGTTTTTTTAGATACACCATTGTCCTCATAGATGCTTGTGCCCCTTCAGACGAAGACGCTGCATACCAATTTTGAAGTCGATCAGAGCAACGATTGCCTAGTTATAGCCATTTACAAGTTTTTTCTGTCTTATAGCGCCCCTAAGTGGCAGAGCTGCGCAATTTTTTTTATTTGACCAAAGATTGAGCTCGTACATACGTGTACCAAGTTTGGTGAATATAGCTCATTCCGTTCCAGAGTTATACTTCCAATAACATTTGGCTAATGTTAGCATAGACGCTAATTGATGTACCGTTTCGGTCGAAAATCGAAATTTCAACTTTTTTTTGATAATTATTGATATTCAGTGTCCATAGAATATTTTTGCACTGGTTTGGTTCCGATCGGGCGAAAAACCTAGGACTAGTTCGCAAAAGTAGGTCTGGGATTTAGGTCAATTTTAGGGCAAGAAGGAAGCGTCGTAGCTCAAAAATTTCGGACTCCACTTTTGTTCGGGCTAACCCAAGGATTGCAACGATGTAAAGTTTTTGAGTCTACGACACACGGTTTACGACTGTGGGCCAAAAATGTCTGAAATTTTAGGTTTTTGCGCTGTAGCGCCCCCGTTTGGCCGATTGGGCTGAGACTTTGATACGTTCTCCCCAAATTGAGCTCTACGATCTGTCCGAGTTTCAAGTCTCTAGGCCTTACGGTTTGGGCTGCACGATTCGTTTTAGGGCAGAAAAAAAAAAAATGGGCAATTATAATTACCAATATAGCTGCAAGCAGCGATTAACCGGGGTTCGTGAAATTGACACCCTTTAAGGTTGGCCAACCTGGATGTACGGCTGACAGTTAAAAACATCTAAAATGGAGAGCAGACTCACAGACACACAACACTCATGCACACACAGTGAAATTAAATGATTAAACTGGCCTATTAATACTCTATGAACATATTCACACACACACACACACACACACACATTTAAATGAAATGGTCAAACGGTCACAGTAATAATTATTAAGCCTGCTTACACACACACTCACACATACAAACACACACAGAAACACTCATACACGGACATACATGCACACACATTTTGTTGCAGATATTTGAAATAAGTGCACCTATTCGCTTTTTAAGAGTTTAGATGTCATTTTCAGGTTCCACTGTAATCATAATCTGGCAAAATTATAAAAACTGATATGTCTGTATGAACAAAATGGTAAACTTTGACTCAATGAGGTTTAAAATGTTATAACAGTGATTTTATAGCATCTCCATAAGCAACTTATGAACAGTACTGTTTAAGAGTTTAATAAGCCCATTAGTGGTCTTACGCTGCCATCTAGTGGTTATAAATGCCTATTTCTCATACAACACTGTGTTTTTGAGCTTTTTAACTGTAATAGTGTTATTTTTTGCCCAGTCTCTGTTAAATTATCACATTTTTTTGATAATTATTGACCTAGAGAGTCTAAAGAACAGCACTGCAATGATTTGATTGATTTTGAATTAAAAACTGAAAGCTAGTTGACAAAAGCATGTTTTTCAAAATAATATCAATCTCAAAATTATTAAACTAGCCTATTAATACTCTATAAGCATATTTACATACACACAAAAACACACATGCACACACACATAGAAATGGTCAAACCATCACAATAACAATCATAAAGCCTGCTTACACACATACACACACACACACACACAAACACACTTGTATACACACACACACACAGAAAAACACTTGTATACACACACACACACACACAGAAACACTCATACACAGACATACATGCACACACATTTTGTTGCAGATGCAGATATTTCAAATAAGTGATAGGTAACAAAGCCTATTGCACTTATTCAGTTTTTAAGAGTTTAGATGTCATTTTTAGGTTTCACTGTAATCATAATCTGGCAAAATTATAAAAGCTGATATGTCTGTATGAACAAAATGGTAAACTTTGACTCAATGAGGTTTAAAATGTTATAACAGTGATTTTATAATGTTTTAACTTGAATCCTTCAGTAGCCATTGAATAGTGCTGTTTTACAGCTTAATAAGGCCATTAGTGGTCTTCCGCTGCCATCTAGTGGTTATAAATGGCAATTTCTCATACAACACTGTGTTTTTAAGCTTTATAACTATTATAGTGTTATTTTTGGCCCAGTCTCTCTTAAATTATAAACATTTTTTGATAATTATTGATCCAGAGACTCCAGAGAACATCACTGCTGTGGTTTGATCGAGATTGAGCAAAAAAACAGAGACAAGTTAGCAAAAGTAGGTTTTTAACACATTTGTAAATAATTAATGAACGATTTGATTGACAGCATTAGTCCAAGAGGCAAAGTTGTTCAGAATGAGGGGATCTATCAGATGATATGAAGATGTAGTGTATAAGTGAATGTTATTAATATTTTATTGCAATTTGAGGTCATTTCCCTTAGAAATACTGTTTCAGAAGCCCCTTTTCACTGTTAAAGAACCACCTATGGTCCGATCTCCATGAAACTTTTCATGCTTGTTAACGGTCATGTGTCACATGTTTTCACCAACATTTGTAAAGTTTCAAGTTTTTGTTTACATTTTATAGGCTGTTGGGTTTTTGTGGCCACGTGTCCTTTTTTAAATGAGCCAATTATAGCTAACCAAAGGACAAAATTCAACATGTTTTCGATAACTATTGATCTAGAGAGTCCAGAGATTATTACAGCAGTGGTTTGATCGAGATTGACCAAAAAACCAGAGACTAGTTCGCAAAAGTAGGTTTTAGACATATTTCTGAATAATTAATGAACGATTTGATTGACATCTTTGGTCCAAGAGGCAAAGTTGTTCAGAATGAGGAGATCTATCATATGATATGCATTATTTGTGGATATGTAAAACACCACGTGATCACTAGGCCAAAAATCTTGTTAGCGCCAACTTGTGGCCGATTTCTTTCAAAATTCTTACAGACCTTTGGAGTCATGAGTCAAACATGCCCACCGAGTTTCATTCCGATCGACCTCCGTTAACCTTGTCTAATAAGTGCTCAAATTTTAATGGCCGATGGCGGCCATGTTTTTTTAGATACGCGAATGTCCTCATAGATTTTTCAGCCACGTCGGACAAAGACACAGCATACCAAGTTTCAAGTCGATCGGACTAACGGTTACCCAGTTACAGTTTTTTCGATCTTATAGCGCCACCAAGTGGCAGATCAGTGGTATTTTTTGTTGTTTGACCAAAGTTCCTACTGCTATATATATGTACCAAGTTTGGTGAAGATATCTCATTTCGTTCACGAGTTATAGCATTTTTCGTAAAATAGGTCCTCGACTTTTAAACGTTTTTGGGCCCCATTACAAAAGTGAGTGGACATTTCAAAGATTTTTTTGATAATTATTAATAGCCCTGGACAGAGAACATTTCGGCAGTAGATTGGTTGCGATTTGGTGAAAAACCTACGACTAGTTCACCAAAGTAGGTTTTGAACCTAATTGCGAATAGTTAAATAACAGTTTGATTGACAGAAATGATCCTAGAGACAAAGTTGTTCAGAATGATGAGGTCTATCATGTGATATGAATGACTTGTGTAGTTGTGAATATCTAAGATGTTTTTTTTACAGTTAATTTCATGTACAGTTGAAATATTGTGTTTTTGATAGCTTTTCTGACTGTTATAGCGCCACCTATGGTCCGATCTTGATGAAACTTTTCTTGCTTGTTCACAGTCATGTGACACATGTTTTCACCAACTTTCGTAAAGTTTCAAGTTTTCGTTTAGGTTTTATAGGCTGTTGGGTATGTGTGGCCACACCTCTTTTTTGAAATTAGCCAATTATGGCTAACCAAAGGACAAAATTCAACATTTTTTCGATAACTATTGATCTAGAGAGTCCAGAGATTATTACTGCAGTGGTTTGATCGAAATTGAGTGAAAAACCAGAGACTAGTTCGCAAAAGTAGGTTTTAGACATATTTCTGAATAATTAATGAACGATTTGATTGACAGCTTTGGTCCAAGAGGAAAAGTTGTTCATTATGAGGAGATCTATCAGATGATATGCATTATGTGTGGATATGTAAAACACCACGTGATTACAGAGCCAAAAATCTCGTTAGCGCCAACTTGTGGCCGATTTCTTTCAAAATTCTTACAGACCTTTAGGGCCATGAGTCGAACATGCCCACCGAGTTTTGTTCCGATCGACCTCCGTTAACCTTGTCTAATTGGTGCTTGAAATGTTTTGGCCAATGGCGGCCATGTTTTTTGAGATACGTGAATGTCCTCATATACACTTGTGCCCCTTTGGACCAAGATGCTGCAAACCAATTTTGAAGCCGATCGGACCAACGGTTGCCTAGTTATAACCATTTATATGTTTTTTCTGTCTTATAGCGCCCCTAAGTGGCAGAGCTTCGCAATTTTTTTTATTTGACCAAAGATTGAGCTCGTACATACTTGTACCGAGTTTGGTGAATATAGCTCATTCCGTTCCAGAGCTATACTTCCAACAACATTTGGCTAACGTTAGCATAGACGCTAATTGGAGTACTGTATCGCCCGAAAATCAAAATTGCAACTTTTTTTTGATAATTATTGATATTCAGTGTCCACAGAATATTTCTGCACTGGTTTGGTTCCGATCAGGCGAAAAACCTAGGACTAGTTCGCAAAAGTAGGTCTGGGATATAGGTCAATTTTAGGGCAAGAAGGAAGCGTCGCAGCTCAAAAATTTCGGACTCCACTTTTGTTCGGGCTAACCCAAGGATTGCAACGATGTAAAGTTTTTGAGTCTACGACACACGGTTTACGACTGTGGGCCAAAAATGTCTGAAATTTTAGGTTTTTGCGCTGTAGCGCCCCCGTTTGGCCGATTTGGCCGATTCTTTGTATCTGAGTAGCGAGCAAGACTACTACCTTCTGACCAAGTTTCAGCTCTCTAGCCCTTACGGTTTGGGCTGCACGATTCGTTTTAAGGCAGAATAATAATAATAATAATAATAAATATAGCTGCAAGCAGCGATTAACCGGGGTTCGTGAAATTGACGCCCTTTAAGGTTGGCCAACCCGGATTTATGGCTGACAGTTAAAAACATCCAAAATGGAGAGCAGGCTCACAGACACACAACAGTCATGCACACACAGTGAAACACTGCTTGTTAAGAGTCATCTGACACGTTATCACCATATTTTGAGTTTTCGTTTAGGCTTCATAAGTTTTTGGGTATATGTGGCAAAGCCCCTTTTCTAAATGACCCATTATAGCTAACCAGAGGACAAAATTCAACATGTTTTTGATAATTATAGATCTAGAGACTCCAGAGAATATCACTGCTGTGGTTTGATCGAGATTGAGCAAAAAACAGAGATTAGTTCGCAAAAGTAGGTTTTTAACACATTTATTAATTATTAATGAACAATTTGATTGACCGCATTAGTCCAAGAGGCAAAGTTGTTCAGAATGGGGAGATCTATCATATAATATGAAGATGTAGTGCATAAGTGAATATTATTAACATTTTATAGCAATTTGAGGTCATTTCCCTTAGAAATACTGTTTCAGAAGCCTTTTTCACTGTTATAGCACCACCTATGGTCCGATCTCCATGAAACTTTTAATGCTTGTTAAGAGTCATATGAGACATGTTTTCACCAACTTTCGTAAAGTTTCAAGTTTTCGTTTAGGTTTTATAGGCGTTTGGGTATGTGTGGGCATGCCTCCTTTTTAAATGAGCCATTTATAGCTAACCAAAAGGCAAAATTAAACTTTTTTTTCGATAATTATTGGTCTGGAGAGTCCAGTGATTATTACCGCAGTGGTTTTATCGAGATTGAGTGAAAAACCAGGGACTAGTTCGAAAAAGTAGGTTTACATATTTCTGAATAATTAATGAACGATTTGATTGACATCTTTGGTCCAAGAGGCAAAGTTGTTCAGAATGAGGAGGTCTATCAGATGATATGCATATTGTGTGCATATGTAAAACACCACGTGATTACAGAGCCAAAAAATATCTTTAGCGCCAACTAGTGGCCGATTTATTTCAAAATTCTTACAGACCTTTAGGGCTCTGAGTCGAACATGCCCACCGAGTCTCGTTCCGATCGACCTCCGTTAACCTTGTTTAATAGGTGCTTAAATTATTTGGCCAATAGCGGCCATGTTTTTTTAGATACACCATTGTCCTCATAGATGCTTGTGCCCCTTCAGACGAAGACACTGCATACCAATTTTGAAGTCGATCAGAGCAACGATTGCCTAGTTATGCCATTTACAAGTTTTTTCCATCTTATAGCGCCCCTAAGTGGCAGAGCTGCGCTTTTTTTTTTATTTGACCAAAGATTGAGCTTGTACATACTTGTACCGAGTTTGGTGAATATAGCTCATTCCGTTCCAGAGCTATACTTCCAATAACATTTGGCTAACGTTAGCATACACGCTAATCGGCGTACTGTTTCGTAGGAAAATCTAAATTTCAACTTTTTTTTGATAATTATTGATATTCAGTGTCCACAGAATATTTCTGCACTGGTTTGGTTCCGATCGGGCGAAAAACCTAGGACTAGTTCGCAAAAGTAGGTCTGGGATATAGGTCAATTTTAGGTCAAGAAGGAAGCGTCGTAGCTCAAAAATTTCGGGCTCCGCTTTTGTTCGGGCTAACCCAAGGATTGCAACGATGTAAAGTTTTTGAGTCTACGACACACGGTTTACGACTGTGGGCCAAAAATGTCTGAAATTTTAGGTTTTTGCGCTGCAGCGCCCCCGTTTGGCCGATTGGGCTGAGACTTTGATACGTTCTCCCCAAATTGAGCTCTACGATCTGGCCAAATTTCAAGTCTCTAGGCCTTACAGTTTGGGCTGCACGATTCGTTTTAGGGCAGAAAAAAAAAAATGTGCAATTATAATTACCAATATAGCTGCAAGCAGCGATTAACCGGGGTTCGTGAAATTGACGCCCTTTAAGGTTGGCCAACCTGGATGTATGGCTGACAGTTAAAAACATCCAAAATGGAGAGCAGGCTCACAGACACACAACACTCATGCACACACAGTGAAATTAAACGATTAAACTGGCCTATTAATGCTCTATAAGCATATTCACACACACACAGAAACACACATGCACACACACATAAATGAAATGGTCAGACTATCACAGTAATAATCATTAAGCCTGCTAACACACAAACACAAACACAGTTGTTTGATATTTAAAATAAGTGATAGGTAAGAAAGATTATTGCACATATTCACTTTTTAAGAGTTTAGATGTCATTTTCAGGTTCCACTGTAATCATAATCTGGCAAAATTATAAAAACTGATATGTCTGTATGAACAAAATGGTAAACTTTGACTCAATGAGGTTTAAAATGTTATAACAGTGATTTTATAGCATCTCCATAAGCAACATATGAACAGTACTGTTTAAGAGTTTAATACGCCCATTAATGGTCTTATGCTGCCATCTAGTGGTTATAAATGCCTATTTCTCATACAACACTGTGTTTTTGAGCTTTTTAACTGTAATAGTGTTATTTTTTGCCCAGTCTCTGTTAAATTATCAAAAAAATTTGATAATTATTGACCTAGAGAGTCTAAAGAACAGCACTGCAATGATTTGATTGATTTTGAGTTAAAAACTGAAAGCTAGTTGACAAAAGCATGTTTTTCAAAATAATATCAATCTCAAAATTATTAAACTAGCCTATTAATACTCTATAAGCATATTTACATACACACAAAAACACACATGCACACACACATATAAATTAAATGGTCAAACCATCACAATAACAATCATAAAGCCTGCTTACACGCATACACACACATACACACACACACACACACACAAACACACTTGTATACACACACACACAGAAACACTCATACACGGGCATACATGCACACACATTTTGTTGCAGATGCAGATATTTGAAATAAGTGATAGGTAACAAAGCCTATTGCACTTATTGGCTTTTTAAGAGTTTAGATGTCATTTTCAGGTTCCACTGTAATCATAATCTCGCAAAATTATAAAAACTGATATGTCTGTATGAACAAAATGGTAAACTTTGACTCAATGAGGTTTAAAATGTTATAACAGTGATTTTATAATGTTTTATCTTGAATCCTTCAGTAACCATTGAACAGTACTGTTTTACAGCTTAATAAGGCCATTAGTGGTCTTCCGCTGCCATCTAGTGGTTATAAAAGCCAATTTTTCATACAACACTGTGTTTTTAAGCTTTTTACCTATAATAGTTTTATTTATTGCCCAATCTCTATTAAATTATAAAAAAAAATTGATAATCATTGACCCAGGGAGTCTAGAGAACAGTACTGCAATGATTTGATTCATTTTGAGTTAAAAACTGAAGGCTAGTTGACAAAAGCATGTTTTTTAAGTAATCTTAAATACTTAACAGTTTGATTGACAGCACTGATCCTAGAGGCAAAGTTGATCAGAATGAGAATTAAAATAAGTGATAGGTAACAAACCTTATTGCACCTATTCACTTTTTAAGAGTTTAGATGTCATTTTCAGGTTTCACTGTAATCATAATCTGGCAAAATTATAAAAACTGATATGTCTGTATGAACAAAATGGTAAACTTTGACTCAATGAGGTTTAAAAGGTTATAACAGTGATTTTATAATGTTTTATCTTGAATCATTCAGTAACCATTGAACAGTGCTGTTTTACAGCTTAATAAGGCCATTAGTGGTCTTCCGCTGCCATCTAGTGGTTATAAAAGCCAATTTCTCATACAACACTGTTTTTAAGCTTTTTACTATAATAGTTTTATTTCTTGCCCAATCTCTCTTAAATAATCAACATTTTTTTGATAATTATTGATCTAGAGACTCCAGAGAATATCACTGCTGTGGTTTGATCGAGATTGAGCAAAAAAACAGAGACTAGTTAGCAAAAGTAGGTTTTTAACACATTTGTAAATAATTAATGAACGATTTTATTGACAGCATTAGTCCAAGAGGTAAAGTTGTTCAGAATGAGGAGATCTATCAGATGATATGAAGATGTAGTGTATAAGTGAATGTTATTAATATTTTATTGCAATTTGAGGTCATTTCCCTTAGAAATACTGTTTCAGAAGCCCTTTTTCACTGTTAAAGCACCACCTATGGTCCGATCTCCATGAAACTTTTCATGCTTGTTAACGGTCATGTGTCACATGTTTTCACCAACATTTGTAAAGTTTCAAGTTTTTGTTTACGTTTTATAGGCTGTCAGGTATGTGTGGCCACGCGTCCATTTTTAAATGATCCAATTAAAGCTAACCAAAGGACAAAATTCAACATTTTTTCGATAACTATTGATCTACACAGTCCAGAGATTATTACTGCAGTGGTTTCATCGAGATTGACCAAAAAACCAGAGACTAGTTCGCAAAAGTAGGTTTTAGACATATTTCTGAATAATTAATGAACAATTTGATTGAAAGCTTTGGTCCAAGAGGCAAAGTTGTTCAGAATGAGGAGCTCTATCAGATGATGTGCATATCTAGTGTATGTGTGAAAAACTGTGCGATATGAATTCCTTTATGTGCTTAAAAAATGAAAATTCGGCCCCTAGTGGCCGATTTCTTTCAAAATTCTTACAGACCTTCAGGGCCATGAGCTGAACATGCCCACCGAGTTTCATTCCGATCGACCTCCGTTAACCTCGTCTACTAGGTGCCTAATCGGTGGTTCAAGTTTTTTGGCCAATGGCGGCCATGTTTTTTAAGATACGCGAATGTCCTAATAGATATTTCAGCCACGTCAGACAAAGACACTGCATACCAAGTTTCAAGTCGATCGGACCAACGGTTACCCAGTTACAGTTTTTTCGATCTTATAGCGCCACCAAGTGGCAGATCAGTGGTATTTTTTGTTTTTTGACCAAAGTTCCTATTGCTATATATATGTACCAAGTTTGGTGAAGATATCCCATTTCGTTCACGAGTTATAGCATTTTTCGTAAAATAGGTCCTCGACTTTTAAACGTTTTTGGGCCCCATTACAAAAGTGAGTGGACTTTTCAAAGATGTTTTTGATAATTATTAATAAGCCCTGGACAGAGAACATTTCGGCCGTAGTTTGGTTGCGATTGGGTGAAAAACCTACGACTAGTTCACCAAAGTAGGTTTTGAACCTAATTGCGAATAGTTAAATAACAGTTTGATTGACAGAAATGCTCCTAGAGACAAAGTTGTTCAGAATGATGTCATCTATCATGTGATATGAATAACTTATGTATTTGTGAATATCTAAGATGTTTTTTTTACAGTTAATTTCATGTACAGTTGAAATATTGTGTTTTTGATGGCTTTTCTGACTGTTATAGCGCCACCTATGGTCCGATCTTGATGAAACTTTTCTTGCTTGTTCACAGTCATGTGACACATGTTTTCACCAACTTTCGTAAAGTTTCACGTTTTCGTTTAGGTTTTATAGGCTGTTGGGTATGTGTGGCCACGCCTCTTTTTTGAAATTAGCCAATTATGGCTAACCAAAGGACAAAATTCAACATGTTTTCGATAATTATTGATCTAGAGAGTCCAGAGATTATTACTGCAGTGGTTTGATCGAAATTGAGCGAAAAACCAGAGACTAGTTCGCAAAAGTAGGTTTTAGACATATTTCTGAATAATTAATGAACGATTTGATTGACAGCTTTGGTATAAGAGGCAAAGTTGTTCAGAATGAGCAGATCTATCAGATGATATGCATTATGTGTGGATATGTAAAACACCACGTGATCACTAGGCCAAAAATCTCGTTAGCGCCAACTTGTGGCCGATTTCTTTCAAAATTCTTACAGACCTTTAGGGCCATGGGTCAAACATGCCCACCGAGTTTCGTTCCGATCGACCTCCGTTAACCTTGTCAAGTTGGTGCTTAAATTGTTTTGGCCAATGGCGGCCATGTTTTTTGAGATACATGAATGTCCTCATACACACTTGTGCCCCTTTGGACCAAGATGCTGCATACCAATTTTGAAGCCGATCGGACCAACGGTTGCCAAGTTATAACCATTTATATGTTTTTTCTGTCTTATAGCGCCCCTAAGTGGCAAAGCTTCGCAATTTTTTTTATTTGACCAAAGATTGAGCTTGTACATACTTGTACCGAGTTTGGTGAATATAGCTCATTCCGTTCCAGAGTAATACTTCCAACAACATTTGGCTAACGTTAGCATAGACGCTAATTGGAGTACTGTATCGCCCAAAAATCTAAATTTCAACTTTTTTTTGATAATTATTGATACTCAGTGTCCACAGAATATTTCTGCACTGGTTTGGTTCCAATCGGGCAAAAAACCTAGGACTAGTTCGCAAAAGTAGGTCTGGGATATAGGTCAATTTTAGGGCAAGAAGGAAACGTCGTAGCTCAAAAATTTCGGACTCCACTTTTGTTCGGGCTAACCCAAGGATTGCAACGATGTAAAGTTTTTGAGTCTACGACACACGGTTTACGACTGTGGGCCAAAAATGTCTGAAATTTTAGGTTTTTGCGCTGTAGCGCCCCCGTTTGGCCGATTTGGCCGATTCTTTGTATCTGAGTAGCGAGCAAGACTACTACCTTCTGACCAAGTTTCAGCTCTCTAGCCCTTACGGTTTGGGCTGCACGATTCGTTTTAAGGCAGAATAATAATAATAATAATAATAAATATAGCTGCAAGCAGCGATTAACCGGGGTTCGTGAAATTGACGCCCTTTAAGGTTGGCCAACGTGGATGTATGGCTGACAGTTAAAAACATCCAGAATGGAGAGCAGGCTCACAGACACACAACACTCATGCACACACACTGAAACACTGCTTGTTAAGAGTCATCTGACATACGTTATCAACATATTTTGAGTTTTCGTTTAGGCTTCATAAGTTTTTGGGGATATGTGGCAAAGCCCCTTTTCTAAATGACCCATTATAGCTAACCAGAGGACAAAATTCAACATTTTTTGATAATTATAGATCTAGAGACTCCAGAGAATATCACTGCTGTGGTTTGATGGAGATTGAGCAAAAAAACAGAGACTAGTTCGCAAAAGTAGGTTTTTAACACATGTATGAATTATTAATGAACAATTTGATTGACAGCATTAGTCCAAGAGGCAAAGTTGTTCAGAATGGGGAGATCTATCATATAATATGAAAATGTAGTGCATAGGTGAATATTATTAACATTTTATTGCAATTTGAGGTCATTTCCCTTAGAAATACTGTGTTTCAGAAGCCCCTTTCTCACTGTTATAGCACCACCTATGGTCCGATCTCCATGAAACTTTTAATGTTTGTTAAGAGTCATATGAGACATGTTTTCACCAACTTTCGTAAAGTTTCAAGTTTTCGTTTAGGTTTTATAGGCGTTTGGGTATGTGTGGGCATGCCTCCTTTTTAAATGAGCCATTTATAGCTAACCAAAAGACAAAATTAAACTTTTTTTCGATAATTATTGGTCTGGAGAGTCCAGAGATTATTACCGCAGTGGTTTTATCGAGATTGAGTGAAAAACCAGGGACTAGTTCGCAAAAGTAGGTTTTTAAGATATTTGTAAATAATTAATGAACGATTTGATTGACAGCAATGGTTTTAGAGGCAAAGTTGCTCATTGTGAGGAGATCTATCAAACTATGTGCATATTGTGTGGATATGTAAAACACCACGTGATTACAGAGCCAAAAAATCTCGTTAGCGCCAACTAGTGGCCGATTTCTTTCAAAATTCTTACAGACCTTTAGGGCTCTGAGTCAAACATGCCTACCGAGTCTCGTTCCGATTGACCTCCGTTAACCTTGTCAAATTGGTGCTTAAATTGTTTTGGCCAATGGCGGCCATGTTTTTTGAGATACGTGAATGTCCTCATAGGCACTTGTGCCACTTTGGACCAAGACGCTGCATACCAATTTTGAAGTCGATCGGACCAACGATTGCCTAGTTATAACCATTTATATGTTTTTTCTGTCTTATAGCGCCCCTAAGTGGCAGAGCTTCGCAATTTTTTTTATTTGACCAAAGATTGAGCTCGTACATACTTGTACCGAGTTTGGTGAATATAGCTCATTGCGTTCCAGAGTAATACTTCCAACAACATTTGGCTAACGTTAGCATAGACGCTAATTGGAGTACTGTATCAGCCGACAATCAAAATTTCAACTTTTTTTTGATAATTATTGATATTCAGTGTCCACAGAATATTTCTGCACTGGTTTGGTTCCGATCGGGCGAAAAACCTAGGACTAGTTCGCAAAAGTAGGTCTGGGATATAGGTCAATTTTAGGGCAAGAAGGAAGCGTCGTAGCTCAAAAATTTTAGACTCCACTTTTGTTCGGGCTATCCCAAGGATTGCAACGATGTAAATTTTTTGAGTCTACGACACACGGTTTACGACTGTGGCCCAAAAATGTCTGACATTTTATGTTTTTGCGCTGTAGCGCCCCCGTTTGGCCGATTGGGTTGAGACTTTGATACGTTCTCCCCAAATTGAGCTCTACGATCTGTCCGAGTTTCAAGTCTCTAGGCCTTACGGTTTGGGCTGCACGATTCGTTTTAGGGCAGAAAAAAAAAAAAAATGGGCAATTATAATTACCAATATAGCTGCAAGCAGCGATTAACCGGGGTTCGTGAAATTGACACCCTTTAAGGTTGGCCAACCTGGATGTATGGCTGACAGTTAAAAACATCCAGAATGGAGAGCAGGCTCACAGACACACAACACTCATGCACACACAGTGAAATTAAATGATTAAACTGGCCTATTAATGCTCTATAAGCATATTCACACACACACAGAAACACACATGCACACACACATAAATGAAATGGTCAGACTATCACAGTAATAATCATTAAGCCTGCTAACACACAAACACAAACACAGTTGTTTGATATTTAAAATAAGTGATAGGTAAGAAAGATTATTGCACATATTCACTTTTTAAGAGTTTAGATGACATTTTCAGGTTCCACTGTAATCATAATCTGGCAAAATTATAAAAACTGATATGTCTGTATGAACAAAATGGTAAACTTTGACTCAATGAGGTTTAAAATGTTATAACAGTGATTTTATAGCATCTCCATAAGCAACTTATGAACAGTACTGTTTAAGAGTTTAATAAGCCCATTAGTGGTCTTACGCTGCCATCTAGTGGTTATAAATGCCTATTTCTCATACAACACTGTGTTTTTGAGCTTTTTAACTGTAATAGTGTTATTTTTTGCCCAGTCTCTGTTAAATTATCAAAAAATTTTGATAATTATTGACCTAGAGAGTCTAAAGAACAGCACTGCAATGATTTGATTGATTTTGAGTTAAAAACTGAAAGCTAGTTGACAAAAGCATGTTTTTCAAAATAATATCAATCTCAAAATTATTAAACTAGCCTATTAATACTCTATAAGCATATTTACATACACACAAAAACACACATGCACACACACATAGAAATGGTCAAACCATCACAATAACAATCATAAAGCCTGCTTACACACATACACACACACACACACACACACACACACACACAAACACACAAACACACTTGTATACACACACACACACACACACAGAAAAACACTTGTATACACACACACACACACACACACACAAACACACTTGTATACACACACACACACACACACAAACACACTTGTATACACACACATACACAAACACACACACACACACACACACACACACACAAACACACTTGTATACACACACACACACACACACACACAAACACACTTGTATACACACACACACACACACACACACACACATATACACACACACACACACACAAACACACTTGTATACACACACACACACACACACACAGAAAAACACTTGTATACACACACACACACAGAAACACTCATACACAGGCATACATGCACACACATTTTGTTGCAGATGCAGATATTTGAAATAAGTGATAGGTAACAAAGCCTATTGCACTTATTGGCTTTTTAAGAGTTTAGATGTCATTTTCAGGTTCCACTGTAATCATAATCTCGCAAAATTATAAAAACTGATATGTCTGTATGAACAAAATGGTAAACTTTGACTCAATGAGGTTTAAAATGTTATAACAGTGATTTTATAATGTTTTATCTTGAATCATTCAGTAGCCATTGAACAGTGCTGTTTTACAGCTTAATAAGGCCATTAGTGGTCTTCCGCTGCCATCTAGTGGCTATAAAAGCCAATTTTTCATACAACACTGTGTTTTTAAGCTTTTTACCTATAATAGTTTTATTTATTGCCCAATCTCTATTAAATTATAAAAAAAAATTGATAATCATTGACCCAGGGAGTCTAGAGAACAGTACTGCAATGATTTGATTCATTTTGAGTTAAAAACTGAAGGCTAGTTGACAAAAGCATGTTTTTTAAGTAATCTTAAATACTTAACAGTTTGATTGACAGCACTGATCCTAGAGGCAAAGTTGATCAGAATGAGAATTAAAATAAGTGATAGGTAACAAACCTTATTGCACCTATTCAGTTTTTAAGAGTTTAGATGTCATTTTCAGGTTCCACTGTAATCATAATCTGGCAAAATTATAAAAGCTGATATGTCTGTATGAACAAAATGGTAAACTTTGACTCAATGAGGTTTAAAATGTTATAACAGTGATTTTATAATGTTTTAACTTGAATCCTTCAGTAGCCATTGAACAGTGCTGTTTTACAGCTTAATAAGGCCATTAGTGGTCTTCCGCTGCCATCTAGTGGTTATAAAAGCCAATTTCTCATACAACACTGTGTTTTTAAGCTTTTTAACTATTATAGTGTTATTTCTTGCCCAATCTCTCTTAAATTATCAACATTTTTTGATAATTATTGATCCAGAGACTCCAGAGAACATCACTGCTGTGGTTTGATCGAGATTGAGCAAAAAAACAGAGACTAGTTAGCAAAAGTAGGTTTTTAACACATTTGTAAATAATTAATGAACGATTTGATTGACAGCATTAGTCCAAGAGGTAAAGTTGTTCAGAATGAGGAGATCTATCAGATGATATGAAGATGTAGTGTATAAGTGAATGTTATTAATATTTTATTGCAATTTGAGGTAATTTCCCTTAGAAATACTGTTTCAGAAGCCCTTTTTCACTGTTAAAGCACCACCTATGGTCCGATCTCCATGAAACTTTTCTTGCTTGTTCACAGTCATGTGACACATGTTTTCACCAACTTTCGTAAAGTTTCAAGTTTTTGTTTACGTTTTATAGGCTGTTGGGTTTTTGTGGCCACGCCTCCTTTTTAAATGAGCCAATTATAGCAAACCAAAGACAAAATTCAACATGTTTTCGATAATTATTGATCTAGAGAGTCCAGAGATTATTACTGCAGTGGTTTGATCGAGATTGAGCAAAAAACCAGAGACTAGTTCGCAAAAGTAGGTTTTTAACATATTTCTAAATAATTAATGAACGATTTGATTGACAGCAATGGTTTTAGAGGCAAAGTTGCTCATTGTGAGGAGATCTATCAAACGATGTGCATATTGTGTGCATATGTAAAACACCACGTGATTACAGAGCCAAAAAAATCTCGTTAGCGCCAACTAGTGGCCGATTTCTTTCAAAATTCTTACAGACCTTTAGGGCTCTGAGTCGAACATGCCTACCGAGTCTCGTTCTGATTGACCTCCGTTAACCTTGTTTAATAGGTGCTTAAATTATTTGGCCAATGGCGGCCATGTTTTTTTAGATACACCATTGTCCTCATAGATGCTTGTGCCCCTTCAGACGAAGATGCTGCATACCAATTTTGAAGTCGATCAGAGCAACGATTGCCTAGTTATAGCCATTTACAAGTTTTTTCTGTCTTATAGCGCCCCTAAGTGGCAGAGCTGCGCAATTTTTTTTATTTGACCAAAGATTGAGCTCGTACATACGTGTACCAAGTTTGGTGAATATAGCTCATTCCGTTCCAGAGTTATACTTCCAATAACATTTGGCTAACGTTAGCATAGACGCTAATTGATGTACCGTTTCGGTCGAAAATCGAAATTTCAACTTTTTTTTGATAATTATTGATATTCAGTGTCCATAGAATATTTTTGCACTGGTTTGGTTCCGATCGGGCGAAAAACCTAGGACTAGTTCGCAAAAGTAGGTCTGGGATATAGGTCAATTTTAGGGCAAGAAGGAAGCGTCGTAGCTCAAAAATTTCGGACTCCACTTTTGTTCGGGCTAACCCAAGGATTGCAACGATGTAAAGTTTTTGAGTCTACGACACACGGTTTACGACTGTGGGCCAAAAATGTCTGAAATTTTAGGTTTTCGCGCTGTAGCGCCCCCGTTTGGCCAATTGGGCTGAGACTTTGATACGTTCTCCCCAAATTGAGCTCTACGATCTGTCCAAGTTTCAAGTCTCTAGGCCTTACGGTTTGGGCTGCACGATTCGTTTTAGGGCAGAAAAAAAAAAAAATGGGCAATTATAATTACCAATATAGCTGCAAGCAGCGATTAACCGGGGTTCGTGAAATTGACACCCTTTAAGGTTGGCCAACCTGGATGTATGGCTGACAGTTAAAAACATCCAGAATGGAGAGCAGGCTCACAGACACACAACACTCATGCACACACAGTGAAATTAAATGATTAAACTGGCCTATTAATACTCTATGAACATATTCACACACACACACACACACACACACATTTAAATGAAATGGTCAAACGGTCACAGTAATAATTATTAAGCCTGCTTACAAACACACACACACAGAAACACTCATACACGGACATACATGCACACACATTTTGTTGCAGATATTTGAAATAAGTGATAGGTAACAAAGCCTATTGCACCTATTCGCTTTTTAAGAGTTTAGATGTCATTTTCAGGTTCCACTGTAATCATAATCTGGCAAAATTATAAAAACTGATATGTCTGTATGAACAAAATGGTAAACTTTGACTCAATGAGGTTTAAAATGTTATAACAGTGATTTTATAGCATCTCCATAAGCAACTTATGAACAGTACTGTTTAAGAGTTTAATAAGCCCATTAGTGGTTTTACGCTGCCATCTAGTGGTTATAAATGCCTATTTCTCATACAACACTGTGTTTTTGAGCTTTTTAACTGTAATAGTGTTATTTTTTGCCCAGTCTCTGTTAAATTATCACATTTGTTTTGATAATTATTGACCTAGAGAGTCTAAAGAACAGCACTGCAATGATTTGATTGATTTTGAGTTAAAAACTGAAAGCTAGTTGACAAAAGCATGTTTTTCAAAATAATATCAATCTCAAAATTATTAAACTAGCCTATTAATACTCTATAAGCATATTTACATACACACAAAAACACACATGCACACACACATAGAAATGAAATGGTCAAACCATCACAATAACAATCATAAAGCCTGCTTACACACATACACACACACACACACACACACACAAACACACTTGTATACACACACACACACACACAGAAAAACACTTGTATACACACACACACACACACACACACACACACACACACACACAGAAACAGTCATACACAGACATACATGCACACACATTTTGTTGCAGATGCAGATATTTCAAATAAGTGATAGGTAACAAAGCCTATTGCACTTATTCAGTTTTTAAGAGTTTAGATGTCATTTTTAGGTTTCACTGTAATCATAATCTGGCAAAATTATAAAAGCTGATATGTCTGTATGAACAAAATGGTAAACTTTGACTCAATGAGGTTTAAAATGTTATAACAGTGATTTTATAGCATCTCCATAAGCAACTTATGAACAGTACTGTTTAAGAGTTTAATAAGCCCATTAGTGGTTTTACGCTGCCATCTAGTGGTTATAAATGCCTATTTCTCATACAACACTGTGTTTTTGAGCTTTTTAACTGTAATAGTGTTATTTTTTGCCCAGTCTCTGTTAAATTATCACATTTTTTTGATAATTATTGACCTAGAGAGTCTAAAGAACAGCACTGCAATGATTTGATTGATTTTGAGTTAAAAACTGAAAGCTAGTTGACAAAAGCATGTTTTTCAAAATAATATCAATCTCAAAATTATTAAACTAGCCTATTAATACTCTATAAGCATATTTACATACACACAAAAACACACATGCACACACACATAGAAATGAAATGGTCAAACCATCACAATAACAATCATAAAGCCTGCTTACACACATACACACACACACACACACACAAACACACTTGTATACACACACACACACACACACACAGAAAAACACTTGTATACACACACACACACACACACACACACACACACACAGAAACAGTCATACACAGACATACATGCACACACATTTTGTTGCAGATGCAGATATTTCAAATAAGTGATAGGTAACAAAGCCTATTGCACTTATTCAGTTTTTAAGAGTTTAGATGTCATTTTTAGGTTTCACTGTAATCATAATCTGGCAAAATTATAAAAGCTGATATGTCTGTATGAACAAAATGGTAAACTTTGACTCAATGAGGTTTAAAATGTTATAACAGTGATTTTATAGCATCTCCATAAGCAACTTATGAACAGTACTGTTTAAGAGTTTAATAAGCCCATTAGTGGTTTTACGCTGCCATCTAGTGGTTATAAATGCCTATTTCTCATACAACACTGTGTTTTTGAGCTTTTTAACTGTAATAGTGTTATTTTTTGCCCAGTCTCTGTTAAATTATCACATTTTTTTGATAATTATTGACCTAGAGAGTCTAAAGAACAGCACTGCAATGATTTGATTGATTTTGAGTTAAAAACTGAAAGCTAGTTGACAAAAGCATGTTTTTCAAAATAATATCAATCTCAAAATTATTAAACTAGCCTATTAATACTCTATAAGCATATTTACATACACACAAAAACACACATGCACACACACATAGAAATGAAATGGTCAAACCATCACAATAACAATCATAAAGCCTGCTTACACACATACACACACACACACACACACACACAAACACACTTGTATTCACACACACACACAGAAAAACACTTGTATACACACACACACACACACACACACAAACACACTTGTATACACACACACACACACACACACACACAGAAAAACACTTGTATACACACACACACACACACACACACACACACACACACAGAAACAGTCATACACAGACATACATGCACACACATTTTGTTGCAGATGCAGATATTTCAAATAAGTGATAGGTAACAAAGCCTATTGCACTTATTCAGTTTTTAAGAGTTTAGATGTCATTTTTAGGTTTCACTGTAATCATAATCTGGCAAAATTATAAAAGCTGATATGTCTGTATGAACAAAATGGTAAACTTTGACTCAATGAGGTTTAAAATGTTATAACAGTGATTTTATAATGTTTTAACTTGAATCCTTCAGTAGCCATTGAACAGTGCTGTTTTACAGCTTAATAAGGCCATTAGTGGTCTTCCGCTGCCATCTAGTGGTTATAAATGCCAATTTCTCATACAACACTGTGTTTTTAAGCTTTATAACTATTATAGTGTTATTTTTGGCCCAGTCTCTCTTAAATTATAAACATTTTTTGATAATTATTGATCCAGAGACTCCAGAGAACATCACTGCTGTGGTTTGATCGAGATTGAGCAAAAAAACAGAGACAAGTTAGCAAAAGTATGTTTTTAACACATTTGTAAATAATTAATGAACGATTTGATTGACAGCATTAGTCCAAGAGGCAAAGTTGTTCAGAATGAGGGGATCTATCAGATGATATGAAGATGTAGTGTATAAGTGAATGTTATTAATATTTTATTGCAATTTGAGGTCATTTCCCTTAGAAATACTGTTTCAGAAGCCCTTCTTCACTGTTAAAGCACCACCTATGGTCCGATCTCCATGAAACTTTTCATGCTTATTAACGGTCATGTGTCACATGTTTTCACCAACATTCGTAAAGTTTCAAGTTTTTGTTTACATTTTATAGGCTGTTGGGTTTTTGTGGCCACGTGTCCTTTTTTAAATGAGCCAATTATAGCTAACCAAAGGACAAAATTCAACATGTTTTCGATAACTATTGATCTAGAGAGTCCAGAGATTATTACAGCAGTGGTTTGATCGAGATTGACCAAAAAACCAGAGACTAGTTCGCAAAAGTAGGTTTTAGACATATTTCTGAATAATTAATGAACGATTTGATTGACATCTTTGGTCCAAGAGGCAAAGTTGTTCAGAATGAGGAGATCTATCATATGATATGCATTATTTGTGGATATGTAAAACACCACGTGATCACTAGGCCAAAAATGTCGTTAGCGCCAACTTGTGGCCGATTTCTTTCAAAATTCTTACAGACCTTTGGGGTCATGAGTCAAACATGGCCACCGAGTTTCATTCCGATCGACCTCCGTTAACCTTGTCTAATAAGTGCTCAAATTTTAATGGCCGATGGCGGCCATGTTTTTTTAGATACGCGAATGTCGTCATAGATTTTTCAGCCACGTCGGACAAAGACACAGCATACCAAGTTTCAAGTCGATCGGACTAACGGTTACCCAGTTACAGTTTTTTCGATCTTATAGCGCCACCAAGTGGCAGATCAGTGGTATTTTTTGTTGTTTGACCAAAGTTCCTACTGCTATATATATGTACCAAATTTGGTGAAGATATCTCATTTCGTTCACGAGTTATAGGATTTTTCGTAAAATAGGCCCTCGACTTTTAAACGTTTTTGGGCCCCATTACAAAAGTGAGTGGATGTTTCAAAGATTTTTTTGATAATTATTAATAAGCCCTAGACAGAGAACATTTCGGCAGTAGATTGGTTGCGATTGGGTGAAAAACCTACGACTAGTTCACCAAAGTAGGTTTTAAACCTAATTGCGAATAGTTAAATAACGGTTTGATTGACAGAAATGATCCTAGAGACAAAGTTGTTCAGAATGATGACATCTATCATGTGATATGAATGACTTATGTATTTGTGAATATCTAAGATGTTTTTTTTACAGTTAATTTCATGTACAGTTGAAATATTGTGTTTTTGATGGCTTTTCTGACTGTTATAGCGCCACCTATGGTCCGATCTTGATGAAACTTTTCTTGCTTGTTCACAGTCATGTGACACATGTTTTCACCAACTTTCGTAAAGTTTCAAGTTTTCGTTTAGGTTTTATAGGCTGTTGGGTATGTGTGGCCACACCTCTTTTTTGAAATTAGCCAATTATGGCTAACCAAAGGACAAAATTCAACATTTTTTCGATAACTATTGATCTAGAGAGTCCAGAGATTATTACTGCAGTGGTTTGATCGAAATTGAGTGAAAAACCAGAGACTAGTTCGCAAAAGTAGGTTTTAGACATATTTCTGAATAATTAATGAACGATTTGATTGACAGCTTTGGTCCAAGAGGAAAAGTTGTTCATTATGAGGAGATCTATCAGATGATATGCATTATGTGTGGATATGTAAAACACCACGTGATTACAGAGCCAAAAATCTCGTTAGCGCCAACTTGTGGCCGATTTCTTTCAAAATTCTTACAGACCTTTAGGGCCATGAGTCGAACATGCCCACCGAGTTTTGTTCCGATCGACCTCCGTTAACCTTGTCTAATTGGTGCTTGAAATGTTTTGGCCAATGGCGGCCATGTTTTTTGAGATACGTGAATGTCCTCATATACACTTGTGCCCCTTTGGACCAAGATGCTGCATACCAATTTTGAAGCCGATCGGACCAACGGTTGCCTAGTTATAACCATTTATATGTTTTTTCTGTCTTATAGCGCCCCTAAGTGGCAGAGCTTCGCAATTTTTTTTATTTGACCAAAGATTGAGCTCGTACATACTTGTACCGAGTTTGGTGAATATAGCTCATTCCGTTCCAGAGCTATACTTCCAACAACATTTGGCTAACGTTAGCATAGACGCTAATTGGAGTACTGTATCGGCCGAAAATCAAAATTGCAACTTTTTTTTGATAATTATTGATATTCAGTGTCCACAGAATATTTCTGCACTGGTTTGGTTCCGATCAGGCGAAAAACCTAGGACTAGTTCGCAAAAGTAGGTCTGGGATATAGGTCAATTTTAGGGCAAGAAGGAAGCGTCGCAGCTCAAAAATTTCGGACTCCACTTTTGTTCGGGCTAACCCAAGGATTGCAACGATGTAAAGTTTTTGAGTCTACGACACACGGTTTACGACTGTGGGCCAAAAATGTCTGAAATTTTAGGTTTTTGCGCTGTAGCGCCCCCGTTTGGCCGATTTGGCCGATTCTTTGTATCTGAGTAGCGAGCAAGACTACTACCTTCTGACCAAGTTTCAGCTCTCTAGCCCTTACGGTTTGGGCTGCACGATTCGTTTTAAGGCAGAATAATAATAATAATAATAATAAAAATCTTAACAAATACAATAGGGTTTCTGCACTACGTGCACGAACCCCTAAAAATCTTAACAAATACAATAGGGTTTCTGCACTACGTGCACGAACCCCTAATAATAATAATAATAAAAATCTTAACAAATACAATAGGGTTTCTGCACTACGTGCACGAACCCCTAAATATAGCTGCAAGCAGCGATTAACCGGGGTTCGTGAAATTGACACCCTTTAAGGTTGGCCAACCTGGATGTATGGCTGACAGTTAAAAACATCCAGAATGGAGAGCAGGCTCACAGACACACAACACTCATGCACACACACTGAAATTAAATGATTAAACTGGCCTATTAATACTCTATGAACATATTCACACACACACACACACACACATTTAAATGAAATGGTCAAACGGTCACAGTAATAATTATTAAGCCTGCTTACACACACACTCACACATACAAACACACACAGAAACACTCATACACGGACATACATGCACACACATTTTGTTGCAGATATTTGAAATAAGTGATAGGTAACAAAGCCTATTGCACCTATTCGCTTTTTAAGAGTTTAGATGTCATTTTCAGGTTCCACTGTAATCATAATCTGGCAAAATTATAAAAACTGATATGTCTGTATGAACAAAATGGTAAACTTTGACTCAATGAGGTTTAAAATGTTATAACAGTGATTTTATAGCATCTCCATAAGCAACTTATGAACAGTACTGTTTAAGAGTTTAATAAGCCCATTAGTGGTCTTACGCTGCCATCTAGTGGTTATAAATGCCTATTTCTCATACAACACTGTGTTTTTGAGCTTTTTAACTGTAATAGTGTTATTTTTTGCCCAGTCTCTGTTAAATTATCACATTTTTTTTATAATTATTGACCTAGAGAGTCTAAAGAACAGCACTGCAATGATTTGATTGATTTTGAGTTAAAAACTGAAAGCTAGTTGACAAAAGCATGTTTTTCAAAATAATATCAATCTCAAAATTATTAAACTAGCCTATTAATACTCTATAAGCATATTTACATACACACAAAAACACACATGCACACACACATAGAAATGGTCAAACCATCACAATAACAATCATAAAGCCTGCTTACACACATACACACACACACACACACACACAAACACACAAACACACTTGTATACACACACACACACACACAGAAAAACACTTATATACACACACACACACACACACACACACACACACAAACACACTTGTATACACACACATACACAAACACACACACACACACACACACACACACACACAAACACACTTGTATACACACACACACACACACACACACACACAAACACACTTGTATACACACACACACACACACACACACAAACACACTTGTATACACACACACACACACACACACACACACACATATACACACACACACACACACAAACACACTTGTATACACACACACACACACACACACAGAAAAACACTTGTATACACACACACACACAGAAACACTCATACACAGACATACATGCACACACATTTTGTTGCAGATGCAGATATTTGAAATAAGTGATAGGTAACAAAGCCTATTGCACTTATTCAGTTTTTAAGAGTTTAGATGTCATTTTTAGGTTTCACTGTAATCATAATCTGGCAAAATTATAAAAGCTGATATGTCTGTATGAACAAAATGGTAAACTTTGACTCAATGAGGTTTAAAATGTTATAACAGTGATTTTATAATGTTTTAACTTGAATCCTTCAGTAGCCATTGAACAGTGCTGTTTTACAGCTTAATAAGGCCATTAGTGGTCTTCCGCTGCCATCTAGTGGTTATAAATGCCAATTTCTCATACAACACTGTGTTTTTAAGCTTTATAACTATTATAGTGTTATTTTTGGCCCAGTCTCTCTTAAATTATAAACATTTTTTGATAATTATTGATCCAGAGACTCCAGAGAACATCACTGCTGTGGTTTGATCGAGATTGAGCAAAAAAACAGAGACAAGTTAGCAAAAGTAGGTTTCTAACACATTTGTAAATAATTAATGAACGATTTGATTGACAGCATTAGTCCAAGAGGCAAAGTTGTTCAGAATGAGGGGATCTATCAGATGATATGAAGATGTAGTGTATAAGTGAATGTTATTAATATTTTATTGCAATTTGAGGTCATTTCCCTTAGAAATACTGTTTCAGAAGCCCCTTTTCACTGTTAAAGCACCACCTATGGTCCGATCTCCATGAAACTTTTCATGCTTGTTAACGGTCATGTGTCACATGTTTTCACCAACATTCGTAAAGTTTAAAGTTTTTGTTTACATTTTATAGGCTGTTGGGTTTTTGTGGCCACGTGTCCTTTTTTAAATGAGCCAATTATAGCTAACCAAAGGACAAAATTCAACATGTTTTCGATAACTATTGATCTAGAGAGTCCAGAGATTATTACAGCAGTGGTTTGATCGAGATTGACCAAAAAACCAGAGACTAGTTCGCAAAAGTAGGTTTTAGACATATTTCTGAATAATTAATGAACGATTTGATTGACATCTTTGGTCCAAGAGGCAAAGTTGTTCAGAATGAGGAGATCTATCATATGATATGCATTATTTGTGGATATGTAAAACACCACGTGATCACTAGGCCAAAAATCTTGTTAGCGCTAACTTGTGGCCGATTTCTTTCAAAATTCTTACAGACCTTTGGAGTCATGAGTCAAACATGCCCACCGAGTTTCATTCCGATCGACCTCCGTTAACCTTGTCTAATAAGTGCTCAAATTTTAATGGCCGATGGCGGCCATGTTTTTTTAGATACGCGAATGTCCTCATAGATTTTTCAGCCACGTCGGACAAAGACACAGCATACCAAGTTTCAAGTCGATCGGACTAACGCTTACCCAGTTACAGTTTTTTCGATCTTATAGCGCCACCAAGTGGCAGATCCGTGGTATTTTTTGTTGTTTGACCAAAGTTCCTACTGCTATATATATGTACCAAGTTTGGTGAAGATATCTCATTTCGTTCACGAGTTATAGGATTTTTCGTAAAATAGGCCCTCGACTTTTAAACGTTTTTGGGCCCCATTACAAAAGTGAGTGGATGTTTCAAAGATTTTTTTGATAATTATTAATAAGCCCTAGACAGAGAACATTTCGGCAGTAGATTGGTTGCGATTGGGTGAAAAACCTACGACTAGTTCACCAAAGTAGGTTTTAAACCTAATTGCGAATAGTTAAATAACGGTTTGATTGACAGAAATGCTCCTAGAGACAAAGTTGTTCAGAATGATGAGATCTATCATGTGATATGAATGACTTGTGTATTTGTGAATATCTAAGATGTTTTTTTTACAGTTAATTTCATGTACAGTTGAAATATTGTGTTTTTGATGGCTTTTCTGACTGTTATAGCGCCACCTATGGTCCGATCTTGATGAAACTTTTCTTGCTTGTTCACAGTCATGTGACACATGTTTTCACCAACTTTCGTAAAGTTTCAAGTTTTCGTTTAGGTTTTATAGGCTGTTGGGTATGTGTGGCCACACCTCTTTTTTGAAATTAGCCAATTATGGCTAACCAAAGGACAAAATTCAACATTTTTTCGATAACTATTGATCTAGAGAGTCCAGAGATTATTACTGCAGTGGTTTGATCGAAATTGAGTGAAAAACCAGAGACTAGTTCGCAAAAGTAGGTTTTAGACATATTTCTGAATAATTAATGAACGATTTGATTGACAGCTTTGGTCCAAGAGGAAAAGTTGTTCATTATGAGGAGATCTATCAGATGATATGCATTATGTGTGGATATGTAAAACACCACGTGATTACAGAGCCAAAAATCTCGTTAGCGCCAACTTGTGGCCGATTTCTTTCAAAATTCTTACAGACCTTTAGGGCCATGAGTCGAACATGCCCACCGAGTTTTGTTCCGATCGACCTCCGTTAACCTTGTCTAATTGGTGCTTGAAATGTTTTGGCCAATGGCGGCCATGTTTTTTGAGATACGTGAATGTCCTCATATACACTTGTGCCCCTTTGGACCAAGATGCTGCATACCAATTTTGAAGCCGATCGGACCAACGGTTGCCTAGTTATAACCATTTATATGTTTTTTCTGTCTTATAGCGCCCCTAAGTGGCAGAGCTTCGCAATTTTTTTTATTTGACCAAAGATTGAGCTCGTACATACTTGTACCGAGTTTGGTGAATATAGCTCATTCCGTTCCAGAGCTATACTTCCAACAACATTTGGCTAACGTTAGCATAGACGCTAATTGGAGTACTGTATCGCCCGAAAATCAAAATTGCAACTTTTTTTTGATAATTATTGATATTCAGTGTCCACAGAATATTTCTGCACTGGTTTGGTTCCGATCGGGCGAAAAACCTAGGACTAGTTCGCAAAAGTAGGTCTGGGATATAGGTCAATTTTAGGGCAAGAAGGAAGCGTCGCAGCTCAAAAATTTCGGACTCCACTTTTGTTCGGGCTAACCCAAGGATTGCAACGATGTAAAGTTTTTGAGTCTACGACACACGGTTTACGACTGTGGGCCAAAAATGTCTGAAATTTTAGGTTTTTGCGCTGTAGCGCCCCCGTTTGGCCGATTTGGCCGATTCTTTGTATCTGAGTAGCGAGCAAGACTACTACCTTCTGACCAAGTTTCAGCTCTCTAGCCCTTACGGTTTGGGCTGCACGATTCGTTTTAAGGCAGAATAATAATAATAATAATAATAATAATAATAATAATAAAAATCTTAACAAATACAATAGGGTTTCTGCACTACGTGCACGAACCCCTAAATATAGCTGCAAGCAGCGATTAACCGGGGTTCGTGAAATTGACGCCCTTTAAGGTTGGCCAACCTGGATGTATGGCTGACAGTTAAAAACATCCAAAATGGAGAGCAGGCTCACAGACACACAACACTCATGCACACACAGTGAAATTAAACGATTAAACTGGCCTATTAATGCTCTATAAGCATATTCACACACACACAGAAACACACATGCACACACACATAAATGAAATGGTCAGACTATCACAGTAATAATCATTAAGCCTGCTAACACACACACACAAACACAGTTGTTTGATATTTAAAATAAGTGATAGGTAAGAAAGATTATTGCACATATTCACTTTTTAAGAGTTTAGATGTCATTTTCAGGTTCCACTGTAATCATAATCTGGCAAAATTATAAAAACTGATATGTCTGTATGAACAAAATGGTAAACTTTGACTCAATGAGGTTTAAAATGTTATAACAGTGATTTTATAGCATCTCCATAAGCAACATATGAACAGTACTGTTTAAGAGTTTAATAAGCCCATTAATGGTCTTACGCTGCCATCTAGTGGTTATAAATGCCTATTTCTCATACAACACTGTGTTTTTGAGCTTTTTAACTGTAATAGTGTTATTTTTTGCCCAGTCTCTGTTAAATTATCAAAAAATTTTGATAATTATTGACCTAGAGAGTCTAAAGAACAGTACTGCAATGATTTGATTGATTTTGAGTTAAAAACTGAAAGCTAGTTGACAAAAGCATGTTTTTCAAAATAATATCAATCTCAAAATTATTAAACTAGCCTATTAATACTCTATAAGCATATTTACATACACACAAAAACACACATGCACACACACATAGAAATTAAATGGTCAAACCATCACAATAACAATCATAAAGCCTGCTTACACGCATACACACACATACACACACACACACACACACACACACAAACACACTTGTATACACACACACACAGAAACACTCATACACGGGCATACATGCACACACATTTTGTTGCAGATGCAGATATTTGAAATAAGTGATAGGTAACAAAGCCTATTGCACTTATTGGCTTTTTAAGAGTTTAGATGTCATTTTCAGGTTCCACTGTAATCATAATCTCGCAAAATTATAAAAACTGATATGTCTGTATGAACAAAATGGTAAACTTTGACTCAATGAAATGTTATAACAGTGATTTTATAATGTTTTATCTTGAATTCTTCAGTAACCATTGAACAGTGCTGTTTTACAGCTTAATAAGGCCATTAGTGGTCTTCCGCTGCCATCTAGTGGTTATAAAAGCCAATTTTTCATACAACACTGTGTTTTTAAGCTTTTTACCTATAATAGTTTTATTTATTGCCCAATCTCTATTAAATTATAAAAAAAAATTGATAATCATTGACCCAGGGAGTCTAGAGAACAGTACTGCAATGATTTGATTCATTTTGAGTTAAAAACTGAAGGCTAGTTGACAAAAGCATGTTTTTTAAGTAATCTTAAATACTTAACAGTTTGATTGACAGCACTGATCCTAGAGGCAAAGTATATCAGAATGAGAATTAAAATAAGTGATAGGTAACAAACCTTATTGCACCTATTCAGTTTTTAAGAGTTTAGATGTCATTTTCAGGTTTCACTGTAATCATAATCTGGCAAAATTATAAAAACTGATATGTCTGTATGAACAAAATGGTAAACTTTGACTCAATGAGGTTTAAAAGGTTATAACAGTGATTTTATAATGTTTTATCTTGAATCATTCAGTAACCATTGAACAGTGCTGTTTTACAGCTTAATAAGGCCATTAGTGGTCTTCCGCTGCCATCTAGTGGTTATAAAAGCCAATTTCTCATACAACACTGTTTTTAAGCTTTTTACTATAATAGTTTTATTTCTTGCCCAATCTCTCTTAAATAATCAACATTTTTTTGATAATTATTGATCTAGAGACTCCAGAGAACATCACTGCTGTGGTTTGATCGAGATTGAGCAAAAAAACAGAGACTAGTTAGCAAAAGTAGGTTTTTAACACATTTGTAAATAATTAATGAACGATTTTATTGACAGCATTAGTCCAAGAGGTAAAGTTGTTCAGAATGAGGAGATCTATCAGATGATATGAAGATGTAGTGTATAAGTGAATGTTATTAATATTTTATTGCAATTTGAGGTCATTTCCCTTAGAAATACTGTTTCAGAAGCCCTTTTTCACTGTTAAAGCACCACCTATGGTCCGATCTCCATGAAACTTTTCATGCTTGTTAACGGTCATGTGTCACATGTTTTCACCAACATTTGTAAAGTTTCAAGTTTTTGTTTACGTTTTATAGGCTGTCAGGTATGTGTGGCCACGCGTCCATTTTTAAATGATCCAATTAAAGCTAACCAAAGGACAAAATTCAACATTTTTTCGATAACTATTGATCTAGACAGTCCAGAGATTATTACTGCAGTGGTTTCATCGAGATTGACCAAAAAACCAGAGACTAGTTCGCAAAAGTAGGTTTTAGACATATTTCTGAATAATTAATGAACGATTTGATTGAAAGCTTTGGTCCAAGAGGCAAAGTTGTTCAGAATGAGGAGCTCTATCATATGATATGCATTATGTGTGGATATGTAAAACACCACGTGATCACTAGGCCAAAAATGTCGTTAGCGCCAACTTGTGGCCGATTTCTTTCAAAATTCTTACAGACCTTTAGGGCCATGAGTCGAACATGTCCACCGAGTTTCGTTCCGATCGACCTCCGTTAACCTTGTCTAATAAGTGCTCAAATTTTAATGGCCGATGGCGGCCATGTTTTTTGAGATACGCCAATGTCCTCATAGATATTTCAGCCACGTCGGACAAAGACACTGCATACCAAGTTTCAAGTCGATCGGACCAATGGTTACCCAGTTACAGTTTTTTCGATCTTATAGCGCCACCAAGTGGCAGATCAGTGGTATTTTTTGTTTTTTGACCAAAGTTCCTACTGCTATATATATGTACCAAGTTTGGTGAAGATATCCCATTTCGCTCACGAGTTATAGCATTTTTCGTAAAATAGGTCCTCGACTTTTAAACGTTTTTGGGCCCCATTACAAAAATGAGTGGACATTTCAAAGATTTTTTTGATAATTATTAATAAGCCCTGGACAGAGAACATTTCGGCAGTAGTTTGGTTGCGATTGGGTGAAAAACCTACGACTAGTTCACCAAAGTAGGTTTTAAACCTAATTGCGAATAGTTAAATAACAGTTTGATTGACAGAAATGATTCTAGAGACAAAGTTGTTCAGAATGATGAGATCTATCATGTGATATGAATGACTTATGTATTTGTGAATATCTAAGATGTTTTTTTTACAGTTAATTTCATGTACAGTTGAAATATTGTATTTTTGATGGCTTTTCTGACTGTTATAGCGCCACCTATGGTCCGATTTTGATGAAACTTTTCTTGCTTGTTCACAGTCATGTGACACATGTTTTCACCAACTTTCGTAAAGTTTCAAGTTTTCGTTTAGGTTTTATAGGCTGTTGGGTATGTGTGGCCACGCCTCTTTTTTGAAATTAGCCAATTATGGCTAACCAAAGGACAAAATTCAACATGTTTTCGATAATTATTGATCTAGAGAGTCCAGAGATTATTACTGCATTGGTTTGATCGAAATTGAGTGAAAAACCAGAGACTAGTTCGCAAAAGTAGGTTTTAGACATATTTCTGAATAATTAATGAACGATTTGATTGACATCTTTGGTCCAAGAGGCAAAGTTGTTCAGAATGAGGAGCTCTATCATATGATATGCATTATGTGTGGATATGTAAAACACCACGTGATCACTAGGCCAAAAATCTCGTTAGCGCCAACTTGTGGCCGATTTCTTTCAAAATTCTTACAGACCTTTAGGGCCATGAGTCGAACATGCCCACCGAGTTTCGTTCCGATCGACCTCCGTTAACCTTGTCAAATTGGTGCTTAAATTGTTTTGGCCAATGGCGGCCATGTTTTTTGAGATACGTGAATGTCCTCATATACACTTGTGCCCCTTTGGACCAAGACGCTGCATACCAATTTTGAAGTCGATCGGACCAACGATTGCCTAGTTATAACCATTTATATGTTTTTTCTGTGTTATAGCGCCCCTAAGTGGCAAAGCTTCGTAATTTTTTTTATTTGACCAAAGATTGAGCTCGTACATACTTGTACCGAGTTTGGTGAATATAGCTCATTCCGTTCCAGAGCTATACTTCCAACAACATTTGGCTAACGTTAGCATAGACGCTAATTGGAGTACTGTATCGCCCGAAAATCAAAATTGCAACTTTTTTTTGATAATTATTGATATTCAGTGTCCACAGAATATTTCTGCACTGGTTTGGTTCCGATCAGGCGAAAAACCTAGGACTAGTTCGCAAAAGTAGGTCTGGGATATAGGTCAATTTTAGGGCAAGAAGGAAGCGTCGCAGCTCAAAAATTTCGGACTCCACTTTTGTTCGGGCTAACCCAAGGATTGCAACGATGTAAAGTTTTTGAGTCTACGACACACGGTTTACGACTGTGGGCCAAAAATGTCTGAAATTTTAGGTTTTTGCGCTGTAGCGCCCCCGTTTGGCCGATTTGGCCGATTCTTTGTATCTGAGTAGCGAGCAAGACTACTACCTTCTGACCAAGTTTCAGCTCTCTAGCCCTTACGGTTTGGGCTGCACGATTCGTTTTAAGGCAGAATAATAATAATAATAATAATAAAAATCTTAACAAATACAATAGGGTTTCTGCACTACGTGCACGAACCCCTAAATATAGCTGCAAGCAGCGATTAACCGGGGTTCGTGAAATTGACACCCTTTAAGGTGGTCTTGGTCAACCTGGATGTACGGCTGACAGTTAAAAACATCCAGAATGGAGAGCAGGCTCACAGACACACAACACTCATGCACACACAGTGAAATTAAATGATTAAACTGGCCTATTAATGCTCTATGAACATATTCACACACACACACACACATTTAAATGAAATGGTCAAACGGTCACAGTAATAATTATTAAGCCTGCTTACACACACACTCACACATACAAACACACACAGAAACACTCATACACGGACATACATGCACACACATTTTGTTGCAGATATTTGAAATAAGTGATAGGTAACAAAGCCTATTGCACCTATTCGCTTTTTAAGAGTTTAGATGTCATTTTCAGGTTCCACTGTAATCATAATCTGGCAAAATTATAAAAACTGATATGTCTGTATGAACAAAATGGTAAACTTTGACTCAATGAGGTTTAAAATGTTATAACAGTGATTTTATAGCATCTCCATAAGCAACTTATGAACAGTACTGTTTAAGAGTTTAATAAGCCCATTAGTGGTCTTACGCTGCCATCTAGTGGTTATAAATGCCTATTTCTCATACAACACTGTGTTTTTGAGCTTTTTAACTGTAATAGTGTTATTTTTTGCCCAGTCTCTGTTAAATTATCACATTTTTTTGATAATTATTGACCTAGAGAGTCTAAAGAACAGCACTGCAATGATTTGATTGATTTTGAGTTAAAAACTGAAAGCTAGTTGACAAAAGCATGTTTTTCAAAATAATATCAATCTCAAAATTATTAAACTAGCCTATTAATACTCTATAAGCATATTTACATACACACAAAAACACACATGCACACACACATAGAAATGAAATGGTCAAACCATCACAATAACAATCATAAAGCCTGCTTACACACATACACACACACACACACACACACACAAACACACTTGTATACACACACACACACAGAAAAACACTTGTATACACACACACACACACACACAGAAACACTCATACACAGACATACATGCACACACATTTTGTTGCAGATGCAGATATTTCAAATAAGTGATAGGTAACAAAGCCTATTGCACTTATTCAGTTTTTAAGAGTTTAGATGTCATTTTTAGGTTTCACTGTAATCATAATCTGGCAAAATTATAAAAGCTGATATGTCTGTATGAACAAAATGGTAAACTTTGACTCAATGAGGTTTAAAATGTTATAACAGTGATTTTATAATGTTTTAACTTGAATCCTTCAGTAGCCATTGAACAGTGCTGTTTTACAGCTTAATAAGGCCATTAGTGGTCTTCCGCTGCCATCTAGTGGTTATAAATGCCAATTTCTCATACAACACTGTGTTTTTAAGCTTTATAACTATTATAGTGTTATTTTTGGCCCAGTCTCTCTTAAATTATAAAATTTTTTTGATAATTATTGATCCAGAGACTCCAGAGAACATCACTGCTGTGGTTTGATCGAGATTGAGCAAAAAAACAGAGACAAGTTAGCAAAAGTAGGTTTCTAACACATTTGTAAATAATTAATGAACGATTTGATTGACAGCATTAGTCCAAGAGGCAAAGTTGTTCAGAATGAGGGGATCTATCAGATGATACGAAGATGTAGTGTATAAGTGAATGTTATTAATATTTTATTGCAATTTGAGGTCATTTCCCTTAGAAATACTGTTTCAGAAGCCCTTTTTCACTGTTAAAGCACCACCTATGGTCCGATCTCCATGAAACTTTTCATGCTTGTTAACGGTCATGTGTCACATGTTTTCACCAACATTCGTAAAGTTTCAAGTTTTTGTTTACATTTTATAGGCTGTTGGGTTTTTGTGGCCACGTGTCCTTTTTTAAATGAGCCAATTATAGCTAACCAAAGGACAAAATTCAACATTTTTTCGATAACTATTGATCTAGAGAGTCCAGAGATTATTACTGCAGTTGTTTGTTTGAGATTGACCAAAAAACCAGAGACTAGTTCGCAAAAGTAGGTTTTAGACATATTTCTGAATAATTAATGAACGATTTGATTGACATCTTTGGTCCAAGAGGCAAAGTTGTTCAGAATGAGGAGATCTATCATATGATATGCATTATTTGTGGATATGTAAAACACCACGTGATCACTAGGCCAAAAATCTCGTTAGCGCCAACTTGTGGCCGATTTCTTTCAAAATTCTTACAGACCTTTGGGGCCTTGAGTCAAACATGGCCACTGAGTTTCGTTCCGATCGACCTCCGTTAACCTTGTCTAATAAGTGCTCAAATTTTAATGGCCGATGGCGGCCATGTTTTTTTAGATACGCGAATGTCCTCATAGATTTTTCAGCCACGTCGGACAAAGACACAGCATACCAAGTTTCAAGTCGATCGGACTAACGGTTACCCAGTTACAGTTTTTTCGATCTTATAGCGCCACCAAGTGGCAGATCAGTGGTATTTTTTGTTGTTTGACCAAAGTTCCTACTGCTATATATATGTACCAAGTTTGGTGAAGATATCTCATTTCGTTCACGAGTTATAGGATTTTTCGTAAAATAGGTCCTCGACTTTTAAACGTTTTTGGGCCCCATTACAAAAGTGAGTGGATGTTTCAAAGATTTTTTTGATAATTATTAATAAGCCCTAGACAGAGAAAATTTCGGCAGTAGATTGGTTGCGATTGGGTGAAAAACCTACGACTAGTTCACCAAAGTAGGTTTTAAACCTAATTGCGAATAGTTAAATAACGGTTTGATTGACAGAAATGCTCCTAGAGACAAAGTTGTTCAGAATGATGAGATCTATCATGTGATATGAATGACTTATGTATTTGTGAATATCTAAGATGTTTTTTTTACAGTTAATTTCATGTACAGTTGAAATATTGTGTTTTTGATAGCTTTTCTGACTGTTATAGCGCCACCTATGGTCCGATCTTGATGAAACTTTTCTTGCTTGTTCACAGTCATGTGACACATGTTTTCACCAACTTTCGTAAAGTTTCAAGTTTTCGTTTAGGTTTTATAGGCTGTTGGGTATGTGTGGCCACGCCTCCTTTTTGAAATGAGCCAATTATGGCTAACCAAAGGACAAAATTCAACATTTTTTCGATAATTATTGATCTAGAGAGTCCAGAGATTATTACTGCAGTGGTTTGATCGAAATTGAGTGAAAAACCAGAGACTAGTTCGCAAAAGTAGGTTTTAGACATATTTCTGAATACTTAATGAACGATTTGATTGACAGCTTTGGTCCAAGAGGAAATGTTGTTCATTATGAGGAGATCTATCAGATGATATGCATTATGTGTGGATATGTAAAACACCACGTGATTACAGAGCCAAAAATCTCGTTAGCGCCAACTTGTGGCCGATTTCTTTCTAAATTCTTACAGACCTTTAGGGCCATGAGTCGAACATGCCCACCGAGTTTTGTTCCGATCGACCTCCGTTAACCTTGTCTAATTGGTGCTTGAAATGTTTTGGCCAATGGCGGCCATGTTTTTTGAGATACGTGAATGTCCTCATATACACTTGTGCCCCTTTGGACCAAGATGCTGCATACCAATTTTGAAGCCGATCGGACCAACGGTTGCCTAGTTATAACCATTTATATGTTTTTTCTGTCTTATAGCGCCCCTAAGTGGCAGAGCTTCGCAATTTTTTTTATTTGACCAAAGATTGAGCTCGTACATATGTGTACCGAGTTTGGTGAATATAGCTCATTCCGTTCCAGAGCTATACTTCCAACAACATTTGGCTAACGTTAGCATAGACGCTAATTGGAGTACTGTATCGCCCGAAAATCAAAATTTCAACTTTTTTTTGATAATTATTGATATTCAGTGTCCACAGAATATTTCTGCACTGGTTTGGTTCCGATCGGGCGAAAAACCTAGGACTAGTTCGCAAAAGTAGGTCTGGGATATAGGTCAATTTTAGGGCAAGAAGGAAGCGTCGTAGCTCAAAAATTTCGGGCTCCACTTTTGTTCGGGCTAACCCAAGGATTGCAACGATGTAAAGTTTTTGAGTCTACGACACACGGTTTACGACTGTGGGCCAAAAATGTCTGAAATTTTAGGTTTTTGCGCTGTAGCGCCCCCGTTTGGCCGATTTGGCCGATTCTTTGTATCTGAGTAGCGAGCAAGACTACTACCTTCTGACCAAGTTTCAGCTCTCTAGCCCTTACGGTTTGGGCTGCACGATTCGTTTTAAGGCAGAATAATAATAATAATAATAATAAAAATCTTAACAAATACAATAGGGTTTCTGCACTACGTGCACGAACCCCTAAAAATCTTAACAAATACAATAGGGTTTCTGCACTACGTGCACGAACCCCTAATAAATATAGCTGCAAGCAGCGATTAACCGGGGTTCGTGAAATTGACACCCTTTAAGGTTGGCCAACCTGGATGTATGGCTGACAGTTAAAAACATCCAGAATGGAGAGCAGGCTCACAGACACACAACACTCATGCACACACAGTGAAATTAAATGATTAAACTGGCCTATTAATACTCTATGAACATATTCACACACACACACACACACATTTAAATGAAATGGTCAAACGGTCACAGTAATAATTATTAAGCCTGCTTACACACACACTCACACATACAAACACACACAGAAACACTCATACACGGACATACATGCACACACATTTTGTTGCAGATATTTGAAATAAGTGATAGGTAACAAAGCCTATTGCACCTATTCGCTTTTTAAGAGTTTAGATGTCATTTTCAGGTTCCACTGTAATCATAATCTGGCAAAATTATAAAAACTGATATGTCTGTATGAACAAAATGGTAAACTTTGACTCAATGAGGTTTAAAATGTTATAACAGTGATTTTATAGCATCTCCATAAGCAACTTATGAACAGTACTGTTTAAGAGTTTAATAAGCCCATTAGTGGTCTTACGCTGCCATCTAGTGGTTATAAATGCCTATTTCTCATACAACACTGTGTTTTTGAGCTTTTTAACTGTAATAGTGTTATTTTTTGCCCAGTCTCTGTTAAATTATCACATTTTTTTGATAATTATTGACCTAGAGAGTCTAAAGAACAGCACTGCAATGATTTGATTGATTTTGAGTTAAAAACTGAAAGCTAGTTGACAAAAGCATGTTTTTCAAAATAATATCAATCTCAAAATTATTAAACTAGCCTATTAATACTCTATAAGCATATTTACATACACACAAAAACACACATGCACACACACATAGAAATGAAATGGTCAAACCATCACAATAACAATCATAAAGCCTGCTTACACACATACACACACACACACACACACACACACACACACACAAACACACTTGTATACACACACACACACAGAAAAACACTTGTATACACACACACACACACACAGAAACACTCATACACAGGCATACATGCACACACATTTTGTTGCAGATGCAGATATTTCAAATAAGTGATAGGTAACAAAGCCTATTGCACTTATTCAGTTTTTAAGAGTTTAGATGTCATTTTTAGGTTTCACTGTAATCATAATCTGGCAAAATTATAAAAGCTGATATGTCTGTATGAACAAAATGGTAAACTTTGACTCAATGAGGTTTAAAATGTTATAACAGTGATTTTATAATGTTTTAACTTGAATCCTTCAGTAGCCATTGAACAGTGCTGTTTTACAGCTTAATAAGCCCATTAGTGGTCTTCCGCTGCCATCTAGTGGTTATAAATGCCAATTTCTCATACAACACTGTGTTTTTAAGCTTTATAACTATTATAGTGTTATTTTTGGCCCAGTCTCTCTTAAATTATAAATTTTTTTTGATAATTATTGATCCAGAGACTCCAGAGAACATCACTGCTGTGGTTTGATCGAGATTGAGCAAAAAAACAGAGACAAGTTAGCAAAAGTAGGTTTCTAACACATTTGTAAATAATTAATGAACGATTTGATTGACAGCATTAGTCCAAGAGGCAAAGTTGTTCAGAATGAGGGGATCTATCAGATGATATGAAGATGTAGTGTATAAGTGAATGTTATTAATATTTTATTGCAATTTGAGGTCATTTCCCTTAGAAATACTGTTTCAGAAGCCCTTTTTCACTGTTAAAGCACCACCTATGGTCCGATCTCCATGAAACTTTTCATGCTTGTTAACGGTCATGTGTCACATGTTTTCACCAACATTCGTAAAGTTTCAAGTTTTTGTTTACATTTTATAGGCTGTTGGGTTTTTGTGGCCACGTGTCCTTTTTTAAATGAGCCAATTATAGCTAACCAAAGGACAAAATTCAACATTTTTTCGATAACTATTGATCTAGAGAGTCCAGAGATTATTACTGCAGTTGTTTGTTTGAGATTGACCAAAAAACCAGAGACTAGTTCGCAAAAGTAGGTTTTAGACATATTTCTGAATAATTAATGAACGATTTGATTGACATCTTTGGTCCAAGAGGCAAAGTTGTTCAGAATGAGGAGATCTATCATATGATATGCATTATTTGTGGATATGTAAAACACCACGTGATCACTAGGCCAAAAATCTCGTTAGCGCCAACTTGTGGCCGATTTCTTTCAAAATTCTTACAGACCTTTGGGGCCTTGAGTCAAACATGGCCACTGAGTTTCGTTCCGATCGACCTCCGTTAACCTTGTCTAATAAGTGCTCAAATTTTAATGGCCGATGGCGGCTATGTTTTTTTAGATACGCGAATGTCCTCATAGATTTTTCAGCCACGTCGGACAAAGACACAGCATACCAAGTTTCAAGTCGATCGGACTAACGGTTACCCAGTTACAGTTTTTTCGATCTTATAGCGCCACCAAGTGGCAGATCAGTGGTATTTTTTGTTGTTTGACCAAAGTTCCTACTGCTATATATATGTACCAAGTTTGGTGAAGATATCTCATTTCGTTCACGAGTTATAGGATTTTTCGTAAAATAGGTCCTCGACTTTTAAACGTTTTTGGGCCCCATTACAAAAGTGAGTGGATGTTTCAAAGATTTTTTTGATAATTATTAATAAGCCCTAGACAGAGAAAATTTCGGCAGTAGATTGGTTGCGATTGGGTGAAAAACCTACGACTAGTTCACCAAAGTAGGTTTTAAACCTAATTGCGAATAGTTAAATAACGGTTTGATTGACAGAAATGCTCCTAGAGACAAAGTTGTTCAGAATGATGAGATCTATCATGTGATATGAATGACTTATGTATTTGTGAATATCTAAGATGTTTTTTTTACAGTTAATTTCATGTACAGTTGAAATATTGTGTTTTTGATAGCTTTTCTGACTGTTATAGCGCCACCTATGGTCCGATCTTGATGAAACTTTTCTTGCTTGTTCACAGTCATGTGACACATGTTTTCACCAACTTTCGTAAAGTTTCAAGTTTTCGTTTAGGTTTTATAGGCTGTTGGGTATGTGTGGCCACGCCTCCTTTTTGAAATGAGCCAATTATGGCTAACCAAAGGACAAAATTCAACATTTTTTCGATAATTATTGATCTAGAGAGTCCAGAGATTATTACTGCAGTGGTTTGATCGAAATTGAGTGAAAAACCAGAGACTAGTTCGCAAAAGTAGGTTTTAGACATATTTCTGAATACTTAATGAACGATTTGATTGACAGCTTTGGTCCAAGAGGAAATGTTGTTCATTATGAGGAGATCTATCAGATGATATGCATTATGTGTGGATATGTAAAACACCACGTGATTACAGAGCCAAAAATCTCGTTAGCGCCAACTTGTGGCCGATTTCTTTCTAAATTCTTACAGACCTTTAGGGCCATGAGTCGAACATGCCCACCGAGTTTTGTTCCGATCGACCTCCGTTAACCTTGTCTAATTGGTGCTTGAAATGTTTTGGCCAATGGCGGCCATGTTTTTTGAGATACGTGAATGTTCTCATATACACTTGTGCCCCTTTGGACCAAGATGCTGCATACCAATTTTGAAGCCGATCGGACCAACGGTTGCCTAGTTATAACCATTTATATGTTTTTTCTGTCTTATAGCGCCCATAAGTGGCAGAGCTTCGCAATTTTTTTTATTTGACCAAAGATTGAGCTCGTACATATGTGTACCGAGTTTGGTGAATATAGCTCATTCCGTTCCAGAGCTATACTTCCAACAACATTTGGCTAACGTTAGCATAGACGCTAATTGGAGTACTGTATCGCCCGAAAATCAAAATTTCAACTTTTTTTTGATAATTATTGATATTCAGTGTCCACAGAATATTTCTGCACTGGTTTGGTTCCGATCGGGCGAAAAACCTAGGACTAGTTCGCAAAAGTAGGTCTGGGATATAGGTCAATTTTAGGGCAAGAAGGAAGCGTCGTAGCTCAAAAATTTCGGACTCCACTTTTGTTCGGGCTAACCCAAGGATTGCAACGATGTAAAGTTTTTGAGTCTACGACACACGGTTTACGACTGTGGGCCAAAAATGTCTGAAATTTTAGGTTTTTGCGCTGTAGCGCCCCCGTTTGGCCGATTTGGCCGATTCTTTGTATCTGAGTAGCGAGCAAGACTACTACCTTCTGACCAAGTTTCAGCTCTCTAGCCCTTACGGTTTGGGCTGCACGATTCGTTTTAAGGCGGAATAATAATAATAATAATAATAATAATAATAATAATAATAATAATAATAATAATAAAAATCCTAACAAATACAATAGGGTTTCTGCACTACGTGCACGAACCCCTAATAATAATAATAATAAATATAGCTGCAAGCAGCGATTAACCGGGGTTCGTGAAATTGACACCCTTTAAGGTTGGCCAACCTGGATGTATGGCTGACAGTTAAAAACATCCAGAATGGAGAGCAGGCTCACAGACACACAACACTCATGCACACACAGTGAAATTAAATGATTAAACTGGCCTATTAATACTCTATGAACATATTCACACACACACACACACACATTTAAATGAAATGGTCAAACGGTCACAGTAATAATTATTAAGCCTGCTTACACACACACTCACACATACAAACACACACAGAAACACTCATACACGGACATACATGCACACACATTTTGTTGCAGATATTTGAAATAAGTGATAGGTAACAAAGCCTATTGCACCTATTCGCTTTTTAAGAGTTTAGATGTCATTTTCAGGTTCCACTGTAATCATAATCTGGCAAAATTATAAAAACTGATATGTCTGTATGAACAAAATGGTAAACTTTGACTCAATGAGGTTTAAAATGTTATAACAGTGATTTTATAGCATCTCCATAAGCAACTTATGAACAGTACTGTTTAAGAGTTTAATAAGCCCATTAGTGGTCTTACGCTGCCATCTAGTGGTTATAAATGCCTATTTCTCATACAACACTGTGTTTTTGAGCTTTTTAACTGTAATAGTGTTATTTTTTGCCCAGTCTCTGTTAAATTATCACATTTTTTTGATAATTATTGACCTAGAGAGTCTAAAGAACAGCACTGCAATGATTTGATTGATTTTGAGTTAAAAACTGAAAGCTAGTTGACAAAAGCATGTTTTTCAAAATAATATCAATCTCAAAATTATTAAACTAGCCTATTAATACTCTATAAGCATATTTACATACACACAAAAACACACATGCACACACACATAGAAATGAAATGGTCAAACCATCACAATAACAATCATAAAGCCTGCTTACACACATACACACACACACACACACACACACACACACACACAAACACACTTGTATACACACACACACACAGAAAAACACTTGTATACACACACACACACACACAGAAACACTCATACACAGGCATACATGCACACACATTTTGTTGCAGATGCAGATATTTCAAATAAGTGATAGGTAACAAAGCCTATTGCACTTATTCAGTTTTTAAGAGTTTAGATGTCATTTTTAGGTTTCACTGTAATCATAATCTGGCAAAATTATAAAAGCTGATATGTCTGTATGAACAAAATGGTAAACTTTGACTCAATGAGGTTTAAAATGTTATAACAGTGATTTTATAATGTTTTAACTTGAATCCTTCAGTAGCCATTGAACAGTGCTGTTTTACAGCTTAATAAGGCCATTAGTGGTCTTCCGCTGCCATCTAGTGGTTATAAATGCCAATTTCTCATACAACACTGTGTTTTTAAGCTTTATAACTATTATAGTGTTATTTTTGGCCCAGTCTCTCTTAAATTATAAATTTTTTTTGATAATTATTGATCCAGAGACTCCAGAGAACATCACTGCTGTGGTTTGATCGAGATTGAGCAAAAAAACAGAGACAAGTTAGCAAAAGTAGGTTTCTAACACATTTGTAAATAATTAATGAACGATTTGATTGACAGCATTAGTCCAAGAGGCAAAGTTGTTCAGAATGAGGGGATCTATCAGATGATATGAAGATGTAGTGTATAAGTGAATGTTATTAATATTTTATTGCAATTTGAGGTCATTTCCCTTAGAAATACTGTTTCAGAAGCCCTTTTTCACTGTTAAAGCACCACCTATGGTCCGATCTCCATGAAACTTTTCATGCTTGTTAACGGTCATGTGTCACATGTTTTCACCAACATTCGTAAAGTTTCAAGTTTTTGTTTACATTTTATAGGCTGTTGGGTTTTTGTGGCCACGTGTCCTTTTTTAAATGAGCCAATTATAGCTAACCAAAGGACAAAATTCAACATTTTTTCGATAACTATTGATCTAGAGAGTCCAGAGATTATTACTGCAGTTGTTTGTTTGAGATTGACCAAAAAACCAGAGACTAGTTCGCAAAAGTAGGTTTTAGACATATTTCTGAATAATTAATGAACGATTTGATTGACATCTTTGGTCCAAGAGGCAAAGTTGTTCAGAATGAGGAGATCTATCATATGATATGCATTATTTGTGGATATGTAAAACACCACGTGATCACTAGGCCAAAAATCTCGTTAGCGCCAACTTGTGGCCGATTTCTTTCAAAATTCTTACAGACCTTTGGGGCCTTGAGTCAAACATGGCCACTGAGTTTCGTTCCGATCGACCTCCGTTAACCTTGTCTAATAAGTGCTCAAATTTTAATGGCCGATGGCGGCTATGTTTTTTTAGATACGCGAATGTCCTCATAGATTTTTCAGCCACGTCGGACAAAGACACAGCATACCAAGTTTCAAGTCGATCGGACTAACGGTTACCCAGTTACAGTTTTTTCGATCTTATAGCGCCACCAAGTGGCAGATCAGTGGTATTTTTTGTTGTTTGACCAAAGTTCCTACTGCTATATATATGTACCAAGTTTGGTGAAGATATCTCATTTCGTTCACGAGTTATAGGATTTTTCGTAAAATAGGTCCTCGACTTTTAAACGTTTTTGGGCCCCATTACAAAAGTGAGTGGATGTTTCAAAGATTTTTTTGATAATTATTAATAAGCCCTAGACAGAGAAAATTTCGGCAGTAGATTGGTTGCGATTGGGTGAAAAACCTACGACTAGTTCACCAAAGTAGGTTTTAAACCTAATTGCGAATAGTTAAATAACGGTTTGATTGACAGAAATGCTCCTAGAGACAAAGTTGTTCAGAATGATGAGATCTATCATGTGATATGAATGACTTATGTATTTGTGAATATCTAAGATGTTTTTTTTACAGTTAATTTCATGTACAGTTGAAATATTGTGTTTTTGATAGCTTTTCTGACTGTTATAGCGCCACCTATGGTCCGATCTTGATGAAACTTTTCTTGCTTGTTCACAGTCATGTGACACATGTTTTCACCAACTTTCGTAAAGTTTCAAGTTTTCGTTTAGGTTTTATAGGCTGTTGGGTATGTGTGGCCACGCCTCCTTTTTGAAATGAGCCAATTATGGCTAACCAAAGGACAAAATTCAACATTTTTTCGATAATTATTGATCTAGAGAGTCCAGAGATTATTACTGCAGTGGTTTGATCGAAATTGAGTGAAAAACCAGAGACTAGTTCGCAAAAGTAGGTTTTAGACATATTTCTGAATACTTAATGAACGATTTGATTGACAGCTTTGGTCCAAGAGGAAATGTTGTTCATTATGAGGAGATCTATCAGATGATATGCATTATGTGTGGATATGTAAAACACCACGTGATTACAGAGCCAAAAATCTCGTTAGCGCCAACTTGTGGCCGATTTCTTTCTAAATTCTTACAGACCTTTAGGGCCATGAGTCGAACATGCCCACCGAGTTTTGTTCCGATCGACCTCCGTTAACCTTGTCTAATTGGTGCTTGAAATGTTTTGGCCAATGGCGGCCATGTTTTTTGAGATACGTGAATGTTCTCATATACACTTGTGCCCCTTTGGACCAAGATGCTGCATACCAATTTTGAAGCCGATCGGACCAACGGTTGCCTAGTTATAACCATTTATATGTTTTTTCTGTCTTATAGCGCCCATAAGTGGCAGAGCTTCGCAATTTTTTTTATTTGACCAAAGATTGAGCTCGTACATATGTGTACCGAGTTTGGTGAATATAGCTCATTCCGTTCCAGAGCTATACTTCCAACAACATTTGGCTAACGTTAGCATAGACGCTAATTGGAGTACTGTATCGCCCGAAAATCAAAATTTCAACTTTTTTTTGATAATTATTGATATTCAGTGTCCACAGAATATTTCTGCACTGGTTTGGTTCCGATCGGGCGAAAAACCTAGGACTAGTTCGCAAAAGTAGGTCTGGGATATAGGTCAATTTTAGGGCAAGAAGGAAGCGTCGTAGCTCAAAAATTTCGGACTCCACTTTTGTTCGGGCTAACCCAAGGATTGCAACGATGTAAAGTTTTTGAGTCTACGACACACGGTTTACGACTGTGGGCCAAAAATGTCTGAAATTTTAGGTTTTTGCGCTGTAGCGCCCCCGTTTGGCCGATTTGGCCGATTCTTTGTATCTGAGTAGCGAGCAAGACTACTACCTTCTGACCAAGTTTCAGCTCTCTAGCCCTTACGGTTTGGGCTGCACGATTCGTTTTAAGGCGGAATAATAATAATAATAATAATAATAATAATAATAATAATAATAATAATAATAATAAAAATCCTAACAAATACAATAGGGTTTCTGCACTACGTGCACGAACCCCTAAAAATCCTAACAATTACAATAGGGTTTCTGCACTACGTGCACGAACCCCTAAAAATCTTAACAAATACAATAGGGTTTCTGCACTACGTGCACGAACCCCTAATAATAATAGTATAAAATAATAGTCATATTAATAATAGTATGACTATAAAAATTATATATTATATTATAAATAAAAATCAACAAGACATTTTTGTGATATTTACTTTTACTTTACTTTTAGTCATTTAGCAGACGCTTTTATCCAAAGCGACTTACAAATAAGAAAAAGTAACTAAAACTAAAAGTTAACACTCTGTAAATACTCTATACACACCCATTTAAGCAAATACAGAAATTAAATAAAATAAAAAGCGATACTCATATCCTTTGCCGGTGTCCCAGCCCGGTGGAGTCGCACGGTAGAGTCGATGGTCTTTACACTCTTTACTTTTAAATTTAGTATGATTAAATTTTATATTTAGTATGACTATTATATTATATTATATAAATGCATCAATGAATTCAACGACAGGATGCCTTACAGGAAGTGAGATGGCATCTTTGCAGCTTTGGCTGTTTGATATGAAACTTGCTATGAATCATTATACAAGCCCAGTTTGGTGACAGCGCCACCTATCGGCACGAGTGCAAAAGTATCTATCGCAAAAACTTCATGTATTTCTGAGGTCCCACTTTGTGCTATTTTGGACCTGTTTTGCATATGGTTTTGTTTGTTTCGCTTTTCCTCTTTCAGTGTTGGTTGAATCGTCACCAAAATTGGTTCAGGTCAGACACAGACAAAGACAAAACAACACAAATACAATTACTGGATTTTATTCTCCAGAAAAGCCTTAACAGTTTTGCTGGCGAAGACACCAAACAGGAAGTGAGTCATTACCTCGGCAAAGCTTTTGCGTATTGACACACAGTTTTTCTTTGTATCAACACCACATTGCCCTGAGAACATCATGCACATTTCTAGTGCCATCTACTGGTCAAAAGTTATAAACCAGACAAATCTCAATCATTCAGTATCCCATTGGGGTTTGGCCATGTTGTATTTTTAATTAATCCTTACATGACAAGTTCTCAGGTGAAAGTGTCGTTGAAGCCGATCGATGTTCACATTTCTGGCTTGTTTCAGTCGACTGATTTTGATGACTGTCTTTGTGATTTTTCGTAATAGGCATTCGAGACCAAAAAGCCCACGAAGAACCAGAGGAACCACAGTACGGTGATCTACAGCTTTGCAGGGAACCAGCAGCGCAATCGCTGCAGCACCTTCCGCGTCCGGCGCAGTCAGACCATCTACTGGAAAGAAGGGCTGCTAGTCACCTTTGACGGCGGATATCTGAGGTTAGAAAGGGTTTGTTTTTTATTTTTGAGAAATGTTGATATTTAATGAATATATATTTATCATCGTTTCTCTTACTTCATTCACCCAGTGTTGTTAGTTTTAGCTAAAACTGTGTTTTGTTATTTACAATAAAAAATCTAATCAAATAAAAAATATTAGATGAAAAATTTAAATGAAAAATAGAGATGTTGACTCCTGAAATGTGTGTGCTAGGTCTAATTCCTGTTGGTATATCAGTATCAAGACATCAAATGAAAATGATGGATATCTGTTTAGTTCTCGCAAGACGGTCAATTGCATTTTACTGGAAGAAAATAGAAGGTCCATCAATTGGTCATTGGTTAAAATATATATCACACTGTATTGTTTTGGAAAAACTTACATACAGTATTAAGGGTAAACTGAAAGATTACTATAAAATATGGGACCTCTTTATACAATTCCTTGAAAACAACGAAATAGTAATACAAGGAATGCTAGATTCCTCTCAATCCAGTGATTGATGCAAATGTGATGTGCTTTATTTGATGTGGTAATATTTGTCTGTCTTAGCCCATGTGTAGCAGAACTTATTCTCCCTTTTGTTTCATTCTTTTTATATTTTATTTTATTTAGCCCTGTGTAATGGAACATGTGGATGCTGAGGGTGGGATGATAGTTAAAAATTGTCTCCATTGAAGATTTTTCTGTTATCTTATATACTTTCTCAAAGACATGTTTAATAAAATAGAGATGTTGCTTTGACAGCTAGCTGAAATAAAGTAATAAGTAGTAAAGTAAACATTTTGTAAAACTGAAATAAAAATAAATTAAAGGGGTGATTGACATTTTTTTTTCCCCTAGGCTTGATTGTGTTTATGGGGTGCAGTCTAATATGTTAATGCTTTGTTTAAAAAAAAAAAAAAAAATTTTTGAATCTGTAGAAGACAGCACCACGATTCATATATGAATAGATTTTTACGTGCACCCCTAGTTTTCTCTTCCTCTTCTCTAAAGCAGCGCAGCATGGCTGCGTGTTCCTGGGGGCGGGGTTTATCTGGGTTTGTGACATAACGGACCCGGGAAGTAACTAGTTGTAGTCCCTTACCAGCCGTTTTTGTAGGCATTAAACTGCCATCATTTTAAAAGACGACATCTCTGTTTGCATTGAACTTTCAGCTTCGTAACGTTGCAGATATTGTTTATGCTCAAAAAGCAACATTACACACTAACTAACATTTAAAAAAGTGAAATTGCAATCAACCACCCCTTTAAAGTTAAATATAAACAAAACATAAATATAAAGTAATAACAATTACAAAAGTACATAACAAATTTACTAATACTTAAATTGAAATGAAAACTAAAAAAAAAAGCTAATTCAAAATATAAAAAAATAGTGTAATAGTATATAAATAATACGAAAATAACACCATATCCAGCATTTGAACATGTTTTGCTGCAAGTTTGCATAGAGTTTGCTGCAAAGCAAAAGGTACATGTGTTTTAAAAATTTGTCCATAACGAGTTATCTTATTCCTTAGGTGTGTAGACAATTTGTCATCTTTCTGTTATTTGTGATAATAGATAGCTCTTCTTTAACAGAAACATTAACAGCACCAAAAGACACAGAAATCATTTGGTTTATTTGGCGATCAGTTCTCAACAACAACAATAATAATAATAATAATAAATATTACTAAATAATTAGCAATAATAATGAACAATAATAATTAATGAGAAAAAATAATAATTTATAAATATAAATTAATTACTATTTTATACCATTTCTGAGAAAATACATAACTATTTATATTGAGTCTTGTCAAAAGGCTGAAAAAATAAACAAACAAACAAATGTATGTATTAATAATAAGGCTACCCATTTAAAAATAAATAAAAATAACTGAATAGATTAAAAAAAGCACAACAAAATTACTCAAATTAAAATGAAAACTGAAGGTTACATTACTTTTTTTAATGCCGAAAACAGATTTGCATTTAGTATTATCTTGTAATATAGAAAGTATTTTACTGTCAGATCATGCCAGTGTCACTATGGAGCTTCAGTTTAGGAAAACTGTGGACTATTCTATACCGTGGAGATTTAATATTGCAACTCTTAGAGACGGTGCATTTTCAGTTTACTTTTCTTCTGAATTTAAATATTTTCTATCGGTTTATTCTTTGTCCACAGATAATCCATCTTTATTATGGGAAACTTGTTAAGTTTATGCAAGGGGGCTAATTATTTCATATACTTCCTCCCAAAAAACGTCAACGAATGGTGAATCAAAGGGCCTTGGAGGCTCAATTATTGGTTAAAGAAAAAAATGTATAATAGATCTCCTTCAGCAGATTTATTGAAAGAATTACAAGTAGTTAGAGCAGCTCTAGATTGTCTTCTTACTGTGGACGCAGAGAAGAAGATAAGATACTCAAAACAAAGATTTTATGAGCACGGAGACAAGCCTGGGAAATTTCTAGCATATGTTGCCAAACAACGTGCAGCATCTCAGTATATTGCTACAATTGTTGATTCAGATGATAATATTTTCCATGATGATAATAAGAATATTCATAATTCATTTAGAGATTTTTATATAAATCTATATTCTTCTGAGAAAACAGGTGACCATCTCAAACAAATGGTTCTTTTTTTCTGAGATTAATCTTCCAACAATTTCAGAATTTCTCAATGGCCCTATTACTAGACAGGAGGTTATTAATGCTCTAAAGAATGGTAAATCTCCAGGGCCAGATGGGTTTTGCGGAGAGTTGCTTGCAGACCCATTTCTTTTAATATGTTTAATTATTAATTTGTGGTTAAAGAATTACCAAAGACCCTTGGAGAAGCTTATATCTCACTTAAATTAAAGAAAGGTAAAAGTCCTGACCTATGTTCTTCTTACAGGCCAATTGCATTACTGAATGTTGACCGGAAATTGCTTTCTAAGATTTTAGCAACGCGCCTTGAAAAAATTCTGCCTACGATAATTGGGACTGATCAAACAGGATTTATACAGGGTAGAATTTCATCTGATAATATTAGACGCCTTTTTAAATGTTATTTACACCTTTGGATGCGGAGAAGGCGTTTGATCGGATTGAATGGTCCTATCTTTTCTTTGTTTTGGATAAATTTGGCCTAGGTGAAAATTTTGTGCAGTGGATCAGAGTGCTGTATACAGACCCATGTTCTGCTGTATTGACGAATGGCTTCAGGTCTGATTATTTTCCTATGCATAGAGGCACCAGGCAGGGTTGCATCCTGCGATGGCTATAGAGCCTCTAGCTGAAGCAATCAGATCAGCACCATCTGTTTCAGGTTTACAGATAGGACATATACATCATAAGATTGGACTGTATGCTGATGATGTACTGATTTTTTTTTATCTGAGCCTGAGAAGTCAGTGAGTTGATGAACTGGTTCAATACCTTTTCTGGTTATAAAGTTAATTTAACTAAATCTGAAGCTATGCCTTTAGGTACTCTTATTTCTAAACCTAACATTGTGCCCTGTTTTCCTTTTAAGTGGTCAGCTCTAGCTTTCGTCTATTTAGGTATTTCTATCTCTACATCTTTGAAGCAGATGTATGAATCTAATTTTTTTCCTTTATTTGAGAAAATACGGCAGGATTTAAAACGTTGGAATTCCTTCCCAGTATATTTGCTGGGTCGGATAGCACTGGTAAAGATGATTGTGTTACCCAAATTGTTATATCCTATTCGAATGGTTCATATACTGTTCTCAAATAGGGCATTAAAGGGCATGAATAGCTGGCTGACGTCATTGCAAACCTAGATTAAAATTATCAGTACTTTATCTGCCAAGTTCTATGGGGGGCTAGATTTTCCAAATATTAAGAAGTACCAGTTAAGTTCCCACCTGAGATACATCGCAGAGTGGGTTAGGAATGACTCCTCCTCTACTTGGTTAGATATTGAATCCTCCTTTTCACAATTTCCTTTAAGAGCTCTTCTTGTTGTTAAAAGCTTTCAAAACATAAAAGAGATATATGATAATCCAATTATAGTTAATACTCTGAAAGCGTGGAGATCAGTTTGTAGGCTTGAAGGTAGATCTAAAATGACCTCTTTCTTTACCCCAATATTAAACAACCCTAATGTATATAATAGATACATTAGGTACCCCAATAGATCATTTTTGAGCTGATTCCCCTGGAGCATCTTACCTATGTATTACATCAAAAAAACAGGTCAGTTTTATAAAGTCTGGACTATATGGAACCTCATCTTTGCCCTATTACACTACAAGGAATATTGTAATTGTGTAATTCTCTAGACATTTAACTTTTCTGCTGCATTAATTTTTTTTTTTTTTCCCCCTAATCTGATATATATGGGGAAGTCCTGTTTTATAAATCTGAGCTATTTGTTTTTTTGTTTTTTTTTGGCTGATGTCTTATTTTTGTATAACCGTGAAAACTCAATAAAAATAATTATAAAAAAAAAAGAGAACTGAAAATATAAAAATAAAATGAATTCAAATATTAATAAAAACTATCATAGCAACACTTACAAGACAAAACTGACACTGTTTCTCGTCCACAGTGTCGAGTCATCTGACCTGAACTGGAAGAAAAAGAAAAGTGGAGGCATCAAGATTATCTGCCAGTCGGAGACGAGGGATTTCTCAGCGATGGCTTTTATAACGGATCACGTTAATGCTCTCATAGAGCAGTGGTTTCCTGGTGAGGACGCCTCTAGATATTATTCTGAATCACTACAGAGCTCTGATTTCTGAAAACTCGTGGCACAGGTCTGTACGGTAGCTTGGATTTATGGATGTAATGCAGACGTTCCCAGTGAATGCATTAACTGATCAAACATTTACCTTCAATGCTCTGGAGCAAAGCACCTGCAAAATGCATAAATGTATAAAATGGCAGCAGCATCAATAGGATATAACACAGACAGAGAATATTTTTATTAATATTATTTGGAGTATTCTTCCGTGCATAACTGTGGGCTATTTACATTGCAACTTGCAACATTAATACAGAATGTGCATCACATTTTTTTTGTTTGGCATATAGACATCTTCAAATGGTAATTTAGAGCCTTAATTATTTGTTTTATAGAGTGTGAGTGTGACCCTGGACCACGAAACCAGTCTTATGTCGCTGGGGTATATTTGTAGCTATAACCAAAAATACATTGTATGGGTCAAAATTATCGATTTTTCTTTTATGCCAAAAATCATTAGGACATTAAGTAAAGATCATGTTCCATGAAGATATTTTATAAATTTCCCACCGTAAATATATCAAAACTTAATTTTGGTTTAGTAACATGCATTGCTAAGAACTTCATTTGGACAGCTTTAAAGGTGATTTTCTCAGTATTTTGATATTTTTTTGCACCCTCAGATTACAGATTTTCAAATAGTTGTATCTCAGCATATATTATCCTATCATAACAAACCATACATCAATGAAAAGCTTATTTATTCAGATTTCAGATTATGTATAAATCTCAATTTAGAAAAATTGACCGTTATGACTGGTTTTGTGTTCCAGGGTCATATATATATATATATATATATATATATATATAGATATATAGATATATAGATAGATATATAGATAGATATATAGATAGATATAGATATAGATAGATAGATAGATAGATAGATAGATAGATAGATAGATAGATAGATAGATAGATAGATAGATATATAAATATATATATCTCATAAACAAAAAAAAGTTACTTGAAAAAATATTATTAAAATAAATAAAATTTTAAAAAACTACTATAGTATCTCAATGCTACTAAAAAAACACTTGTAGTCATAAACTGGAGGTCCAACAGAAAACAGTATTATTAAAATCGTGTCATAATGAGGGTGTCAAATGATAATATCTTGACAAACATCTCAAACCCGTCACCGTAGGGTATTACTGTGGACGTGCAACTGTTTGTTTCAGTACGCCGTTAATATTGCACTGTGGGAGTTTGCTGTGTGTCAGTGCAGAGCTGCTTCCCAGTATTAACATGCTGTCAGTCAGCAACACACAGGTGCAGCACAAACACACGCTGAACTCTATAGATGGCCTCATGAGTCAGACTGAAGTTTATACAGCAGCATTATACAGTGGATTCATTAATCCACAGAAAGCCTGTTAATTACAGCAGACGCATCAGCACACACCTGCTCCATTCAGCCGTTACATATGTGACACTCAGCTCAAATGTTTGTGGGTAAACAGACTCGCTGCTGTGTGACATTATTAACACATGCATATGATGCTGATTGTATGCGTGTTCTAATCATGAGATTTTTCAGCCTTTTGACAACACTGAACATACACACAATATATATGTATTTGCTCAGAAATTATTTAAAAAGGTGACTGATTTGTCTATTTACTTATTTATTTTAATTGTTTATTATTATAGATTTATTTATTTTTCATTTTTCATATTTTTGTATTTGCTCAGGAATAGCCTAAAATGGTGATTTGTGCATTTATTTATTTGTTTTTAATTGTTTATTATTGTTTTTATTATAGCTTTATTTTTTGGTGATGAGTTTTTGGCTCAAGCATTTAAAGTCACACCAGAGGTGTTCAGCTGGGATCAGGTCTTGGCTTTCTGCAGACCAGTCAAGTTCTTCCACACTGACTGAATCAATCATGTCTGAACCGTGTCTTATACACAGAGGCACTGTCATGTTAGAATAGAAAAGGGTTCTGTCCAAACTGTTTCTATAAAATTAGAAGCACACAATTCCCTAGAATATCATTATATGCTTAAACATTAAGATTTGTTCTCATAGAAATTACTAAAGTAGTCAAACATGTTCATTATAAGGGGGTGACCCAATACTTTTGGCAATATAGTGTCTTCATGTATTTAATTTTTTATTCTTTATTGATTACTTAGTACTATTTATTTATCTATCGATTGTTTATTCTATTCTATTCTACTCTGTTCTATTCTGTTCTGCTATTGTACAAAAAATGGATTCAGTTCAGTTTTAATAATTCTGGCTTTTTAAGTCTCTCAAGCCATTTTCTTTAAGCCTTGATGAATGTCTTTTTATATAAAGATGAACATCTGTGTAGAGATGTTTATGATTAACATGCACATGCTGCTCTCTCCCGGTCCAGCGCTGACGGGCAGTGAGAGCGACGGCTCTCGTCTCATTGAGCAGTATGCACCATGTCCATACTGCAGCTCTGGACCCCGGCTGTCCGATCCGCTGCCTCTGTCCGGCTCCAGCCAGAGCACCGTCCACTACTTCAACATGGAGGACTGCGTGCTGGCAGCCGTGGACAAGGAGCACATCAACTGCCCCAACCACCCCAAACAGCCAGTCCCGCTACAGGAGCTGGTGCCCGAGCTCTTCATGACTGACTTCCCTTCACGGTATGATAACAGTTACACTTTTAACCATCTGATGTATAGTATTATACTAGTTTCTGTATGAAATGGTGTGTATAAAGAGACAAAAACCAGCTAATAACCACAAAACAAAATCACCGACTTAAAATATATATGCATATATTATATGCAGTAGTAATATTTAGTTTGCATCTAGTTCCAATTAAAAAGTCAAATTAATATTTATTTCATCATACCAATTTCCAGATCAACTAAATAAGCAGAAACCAGCAAAAAAAAACTACACAAAACATCACAGGATTCATCAAATTCAAGTCTAAAGCTGATGTTGTTGTGAATTTCCCACCAAAATGGTAGTTACTTTTGTTGGGCTTTTAGCCTATTGTGTGCGCTTGAACGCAGAACTCTTCAAGCTGCGCTGAAGGCACGCTCTCTGTTGCATGGTCTTGTGTTGTTTCCACCAGTGCAGCAAATCCTTTTCATCGCCATAATAATTGATGGATATCTAAAATAAGGAGGAAGCCTAAAACAAACCCAATGCGCGGCCCACGTCTGAGATATGTCGTGAAAATTGTCCCAAAGCCATAAATAAGTCGGGGCCCATGGTAAGCACTGTCGGTTTTGTCTTAAAGGGGTCATCGGATGCAAAATTCACTTTACAAGTTGTTTGAACATAAATGTGTGTTGGAAGTGTGTGTACACATCCATCCTATAATGATAAAAATCCACCCAGTGTTTTTTTTTTAATCCCGTCTCAAATCGGGCTGTTCTGAGGTTTCTGTCAGAATGACATGGTTCTGTACAGGCCCCTCCCACGATAGTTGATTGACAAGTCCGTCTTACCTTAGACCTGCCCTGAGTGAGCGGAGAGCTGTCCGCCATTGCGTCGACTCCGGTGCCGGGGAAGAACATCTCAGATTAAGCGATTGAGGAGTTTTGTTGTTGGATGTAATAATGAATAAAGCAGTCGTCATTAACTCCTGACATCTGAGCCGCTGAAGATGCAGAGGATTAACGTTACTTTCGTTTTGAAGTGAATGCGCCGATCCCTGATCTGCCTAAATGTGTCTGTTTGTGCGAATCATTTGTGATCCAGCTTCATCTACAGAAGAAGTGAGTATAAGGGTTTTTATGCCTTTCCTAATAATGTGCTAGTTAGCCAGTTTCGCGGCTTAAGTAAACCATACTGCTCGTCATCCCACTGAAGAGAGGGGCGGGGTCAGCAGAGCTCATTAGCATTTAAAGCAACATGGACTAAAAACGGCTTGCTGAAAACAGAGCTGATTTTGACAGGTTAAAATTTCTCAATGGTAGTGTAAAAAACACCTTTACCCTAAGTATGTTATAGACTTTTCATTAAGACCCTAAAGAATCATATCAACTTGTGGAAAATGGGCATCCGATGACCCCTTTAAGTGAATGCAAATAGTTGCGAAACAGTTTGGAACAGTTTCCAAACCAAATTTAAATCCTGCGTTTAACCAAGTTAAATAAATGATAATATTCAGTGATGTGATGAATGTTCTCTGTGTGGAGTAACGTCTGGTGCAGTTGCAGCTTGTAGGCTACTAATTACTAAAACAAATATAAAGCAAACATTTAGCATCAAGAGTCATTCATTTTAGTTAACATATGGTATGATAATTTGAACAGATTTTTATTCTTATTGTAAAATAATGGAACATTAGCTCATGAATACTGTCTCAAAAGTCATGGAAACAAATTCCTTAAACTGTAACTTCCCGCTCAAGTCCATTGCCATCATCATAACCTTCAGATTCTTTCTGATTTGAGTGATCCATCTCTGTCAAGCCAGCTAAATACGTTTAACGTGAATTCTTGCTAAATATGCATTTATATTATGGGCCTTTGGCATGAATTATGCTCGTGATAGAGCTGTAGCGAAAACCATGACACTCCGACTTTTAAAAAATCCGCTCACACACTCTTGTTTGGTCATCAGTGTAAACGCTGCACATCTGGTCCTAATAACCAGCACATGGGTTTAATGGCGTGAATCAGAGTGGGTTAGGTTTGAGTTATAGCACACATGTAAGCAAGGCTTTCAGGCTGCTGTGCTCTCGTCTCGGCATGACGTTTGTGTTTTCTGTGCGGTTGTGGTTCATCACATAAATTGGATTATTAATTCTGAATTTAAAATGGAAGCGGAATCTGCCGGTTTGGTCTTTGAGCTGCGTCAAACACATCTCTCTGCGACACAGGCCTGAAGTACAGTCCTGCTGGGACGTCATACTTTTACGTATCTCTGCGACACAGGCCTGAAGTACAGTCCCGCTGGGACGTCATACTTTTATATTGGTGTTGAAAATCACATCATTATGAATTGATGAATCTCAAGGTTACTAGATTACTAGAGCTTTCCTGTAGCTCAAATAGTAGAGCATGGCACTAGCAACGCCAAGGTCATGGGTTCGATTCCCAGGGAAAGCAAGTAAAAAAAAATGTAAAAACTGTAACTTGAATGCAATGTAAGTCGCTTTGGATAAAAGCGTCTGCTAAATGCATAAATGTAAATGTAAATGTAGATTTGTGTGTTTGGCAGAAACTTTCATCAGAAAAGTGACTTACAATACATTCAAGGTTTAGTTGTGTATGTTTCTTGAGAAACTGAGCTGCAAGCTGTTAAATCCAAAGCAACTCTAGCTGAAACACATTCACATCCCACTTTAATGTGAAAATCCATCAGAAATTAAAAAGATGAATTTGTGATGCCATGAATTTATAGACTGGCCAAGTTATTATATTCTGATTTACAAAGAATTTTTTTAATCATTTGGAATAATATGATAAATTGTTCCAATTAAGAACAGGAACATGCATTAAGAAAATATCTAGGAACACATGCATTATTGTCATTCCGCTACATGTGGGGACATACAGTGGAACGAAATGTCGTGTCTCGCAGGACCACGGTGCTACATAAATACAGACATACAACAATGAAGTAAAAAACACTATAAACCTATACACTACTAACCTACTGACAGATTTAACTATAAGTATACTATATATAAGTATTTACCCTATACAAACTAAAAGAATAAAGGATAAAAAATACAACTATACGAATGCTTCACATAAATATTACCCTATACAAACTAAAAAATAGAAGATAAAAAATACAAACTATACGAATGCTTCACAAATACTGTACATGTGCAAAGAGAGACATTTCAGTCAGCAGCTGGTTGGGGAACAGTGCAGGATGATTTGTAGTGCATGAGCATGTAAACATGCATATATTGCTGAGTCTTTTGTGAGATTGTGCACACGCAGCAGTGTGTGTAAGTGTCCATAGTGCACATAGTGTAAAGTGTATGTGTCCATAGTGTAAAGTGTCCATAGTGCACATAGTGTAAAGTGTATGTGTCCATAGTGTAAAGTGTCCATAGTGCACATAGAGGAGAGTGTGTTACTACAGGTGGTTTGTACAGGCCCACTCACCTGTGTGTAGCACACTTTGAATTGCACAAAAAATAAAAATAAAATAAATAAAAAACAATTCAAGTTCCATACAGTTTTTCTTTGGTGTGGGGGGTGGTCCATGTTACAGGAGGTAGGGGTTTGCATGGGGTTTCAGAGGGGGGTGGGGTGGTTTGAGTTCAGGGCTCTCACAGCCTGGGGGAAAAAGTTATTGAGCAGTCTGGCGGAGCGGGCTCTGATGCTCCGGTACCATCTTCCTGATGGTAGGAGCTGGAAGAGACTGTGGGAGGGATGGGTGGAGTCCTTCACGATGCTGTTGGTTTTGCTGGAGCATCGTGTAAGGAAGATGTCCAGGATGGAGGGGAGAGGGGCACCGATGATCTTTGCAGCTGTGTTCACTGTCCGCTGGAGGGTCTTGCGGTCATCAGCACTGCAGTTCCCGTTCTTTTATTAGAGAACATTAGAAAATGTGTAGTAATATTGTGAGCTAAGTAAGCAGCACTGGAATTGTAGACTGGAATTTTTTGCTGAATTAAGGTCATTGTACACCGAGTCTGAAATTTTTGCACATTAAAAAATAAATACGACCTCACGTTGTGTTAATCACGTTTGCGTACTGCCTCCAAAACTTTTGTCCATCAAAAAATATTAGAATCTGGTTCGATTTTCTGCATTTTCACATCCATAGCATGCATTTTGATCGGAAACGATGGGCAATACAGAAAAACGCACGCAGAGAAGGACTGTGCAATGACGTGTGCAATGACCTTTATTTGAAAATTAATTTTGGCACAAATTCAACGTGACCATCTATTTATTTATTTTGGAATCATGCAAGCCCATAATGATTTGCACCAAGCACAAAATGTAGAAGACAGAGTCCAGAAATTTTTTATAAATATTTATACATATGAATGTTATATAAGTATTATATTAGTATTAGCATTAGTATTATAAGTAATTAAATAATATTTATTATTATTTAAATGTTGTTGTTTTTTTGCAATTGCAGAGTGTCAATAGAAATAGTGTCATGCAATAAAAAATTACAATTACACACACACACAAATATATATATATATTCATTATTTATAATTATAGTTTAGTTATTTATAATTCTTTTATTAGTCAGATTAATCACTAATAATAGTAATACCAATACTATGTAATAATACGCAATGTTAATATGCTTAAAATACTTATAACTATTTATAACATTTTTCTGGACTCTGTCTGCCACGTTTTGTGTTTAGTATATATTTAGTAATTGTTTATATAATGAAAGAACAAATAAATTAATAAAAATGATAAGACATAACTTTATTTTTATTTTTTTTAATTAGCTTATTCAAAATATCAATAAAAACTATAACAGTATATAAATATTAAAAATAACACTGTCAGACTTATCAGATATTTGTTTATATGAATACTCATCTTTTGAATAATCATTTATGAAGTATTTAATTTGCTGTATTATCCAAAAATAATCCTTGCATGATTATAATGATTGACTTTTGTTTTTAAAAATGTGAAGCTGTTTTTACTCTAATGTTAAAAGTATTACACATTTGTTATGAAAAATAATATCTTTTGGTTTGCATCCATTGTTACAATTTAGAAAATAAATCAAATTAGACGAAGGACCGTACCTTTATTAAGTGTTTAATTGACTGTATTATCCAAAAAAAGGCATGATGGTTAAATCTAATGCTGAATTTCCACTGTATTGTGATGAGATTTGGGTCACTCTGCCGATGCATAAATGTCCCAGTTTTACTTTTTTTTTTTTACTTTTTACAGTTTTACCCACCACACTTACGGTTTAAGAATAAGATGGAAAATTGCTGATGCAGTTGTTTGTCTGAATAAATAAACTTTATCTGCGAATAAACAAAAACTGCTGATCATGTCAAAACAGGTTAATGCTCATTAGAGCTGCTATTCACAACAGGCCTGTTATAAAGTCTCTTCAAAGGGAAAGTTGAAAGGTCACGATTTGCGAGTAAAGCAGTTTAGCTTGACCTTATTAGTATTTCCAAACTGATTTAAGACCATTTTCCAGTAATTCTGCGGTTACCGAGGATCTGTTTTTCATCCTGGCTGAAATCAAACCTGACTGGTGTTGCTAAACTAATGACTCAATAGTCAGCATAAAAATACATAATGCACAAAAAATGTTATTTCATCCTTATTATGTAATATTATTGAGTTGTTGTTTTTTGAATTTAATCTATTTGTATGCTCAGATTGTTTATGTACAAGTCTGATTTTTCATGTTTTTATATACAGTGCCTATAGAAAGTCTTCATACCCCTTAAACTAAAACTAAAATATAAGAAAATAGCTAAAAATATAATAAAATACCTAACTACATAATACTATTATTGTTAGAAATTGCAACAATATAAAATAGAAATAAATACATTTATACATTTTAAAATTTTAATTAAAACAATAAGAAAACAATAAATAAACAATAATATCCTGGCCAGAGGAGAACTGGCCCCCCGACTGAGCCTGGTTTCTCCCAAGGTTTTTTTTCTCCATTCTGTCACAGAAGGAGTTTTGGGTCCTTGCCGCTGTCGCCTCTGGCTTGCTCAGTTGGGGACACTTAATTTCTAGCGATTATCGTCAATTTGATTTCACAGACACTATTTAAACTAAACTGAGCTAGACAATGACATCCCTGAATTCAATAATGAAATGCCTTTAACTGAAAATGTAATGTTTAATCTTGTTATTATACATTACTGACACTCTATCCTCCAATTTGATACTGTTAAGTGCTTTGACACAATCTGTATTGTTAAAAGCACTATATAAATAAAGGTGACTTGACTTAATTTTTTCACTTTTTTTTATGTTGCATTATTATGTTAAACCGCTTTAAATGACTTTTTTTCCACATACATCTACACCCCACTCACCATAGTGACAAAGCAAAAACCGGATTTATCACAACACTGAAAAAATGACATTGGACAATTTTTCATACCCTTTGCATTGAAAGTTGAAATTTAGATCAGGAGCGTTACAGTTTCACTGGACCGTCTTTGAGATGTTTCTATACTCCGATTGGAGTTAACCTGTGACAAATTCAGTTGATTGGATATGATTTGCAAAGGCGCACACACATTTAACAGCTGAAATGGATGTCAGAGCAAAAACTAAGCCATGAGGTCCAAGGAATGGCCTGCAGAGCTGAGAGACAGGATTGTGTTGAGACAGATCTGGGGAAGACTAAAAAAAAAATCTGCTGTGTTGAAGGTTCACAGGAGCATTTGGCCTCCATAGTCCTTAATGGACAGAGTTTGAAACAATCAGGACTCTTCCTAGATCTAGCCTCCTGGCCAAACTGAGCAATCGAAGGAGAAGGGTCTTGGTTAGAGAGGTGATCAAGACACTGATGGTCACTCTGGTTGAGCTCCATGATATTATATGGAGATGGGAGAAACTTACAGAAGGACAAACATCACTCCAACACTCCACCATTCTGGGCTTGATGCAAAGTGACTAAACTCAAGCTTCTCCTCAATAAAGATACATGAAACTATGTTTGGAATTTACAAAAATACACCCAAATAACTGTCAGGCTATGAAAAAAAAAAAGATTCTCTGGTCTGATGAACCTCAATTCCTTATTCATTGGGAAACCAAGCACGCTTTATCACCTGCATAATACCATCCCAACAATGAAGCATGCTGGCGGCAGCATCATGCAGTGGGGGTGTTTTTCAGCAGCAGGGACTGGGAAAGTGATCAGAGAAGACGGAAAGCTGAATGCAGCTAAATACAGAGATATCCTTAATGAAAACCTGGTTCAGAGCACTCAGAACAACCACAGCTGGGACTTAGAGCCAATCAGATATCTTTGGAGAAACCTATAAAAATTTAAAGCAGTTTAACATAACGCAGCATAACAAAATGTGAAAAAATGAAGGGGTATGAAGACTTTCTATAGGCAGTGTACACACATGCATACATTCACTACACAATATATATTTCAGTTTTTTCATGTAATATATATATATTTTTTTATTTCAGCTTTATATCAATTCAATCAAAAATTATATAAAACTTTTAGTTTTAGTTAACAGTGGCTGCACTGTCTGGCATCACGGTGTTTCAGATTATGAAACACTCGAGTTGAAAACAAAATTTACATGAGCTTCATCCCAACAGCCGTGTGGCCCGGAGACATCTTTAATTATACACAAGGGATGAATGATTTTACCAATTATTTATATGATTATGCAAACAGCATAATCCTCTTGGCTTGATGTCTTATAAATGAGTGTTTCCTGTTAATACCTTTGCCGCAAGTTTGTTTCACACACCCATAAGGAAGTGGTGAGGAAGGAGAGCATTGAAAGCATCTGTACGTGCGATCAGCCAGCGGAGGCGGTTCAAAGCACATGTCAGATGAAATCACGTTCCCATATGGAGCTTTAATGGGGATGATTAGGAGTGATGGCTGACTAAATGGACTCGTTTTGCTTTGAACAAAGGTGTCGGCTAATAATAGAGATCTTACAAAATGTCAGAAGTCAGAATGTGTCAGGTACATAGTTGTTCATGAGTCCCTTGTTTGTCCTGTACAGTAAAACTGCCTGCTGTTCTTCAGAAAAATCCTTCATGTCCCACAAATTCTTTGGTTTTCCAGCATTTTTGTGTATTTGAACCCTTTCCAACAATGACTGCATGATTTTGAGATCCAAAATCATGCAGTCGCCCCGGGTCTTAATGCATGGCTTTTCATTCTGGAGCCTCAGTGAGTATTTGAACCTTCTGTAATAGTTGCATATGAGTCCCTCAGCTGTCCTCAGTGTGGAAAGATGGATCTCAAAATCATAGTCATTGTTGGAAAGGGTTCAAATACACAAAAATGCTGGAAAACCAAAGAATTTGTGGGACATGAAGAATTTTTCTGAAGACCAGTCTTCAGTGTCACATGATCCTTCAGAAATCATTCTAATATGCTGATTTATTATCAATGTTTGAAACCGTTTTGCTGCTTAATGTATTTTTTTTGGGAACCTGTGATACTTTTTTCATTATTCTTTGATGAAAGAATAGAGAAAGAGAAATCCTTTGTAATACGAGTCACACATAAACATACACGCGTGTTCAGAGCATCCGTATGTGTGTGTTTCAGTTTGTTCCTGTCGAATAGTGACCTGCAGTGGAGTGAAGATGCAGCAGAAATCCTGGGACAGGGTGGCAGCGGCACCATCATCTACAGAGCCAAATACAGAGGCCATCCGGTGGCCATTAAACGTTTCCACTTCAAGAAATGCAAACAGCAGTCGCTCAACAGCAGCACAGGTACGGATCACGCTCCTCTACTGCCCCTGCACTTCCTCCCAAACCAGTCTCTATTATCTTTAGATCGCCCCACTGGATCCGCTCGATGAGTGATTGGAGTTTCGGCAGTGATTGGTTGGTGTTCCTGCAGGCACATGTAAGGTCAGAGGTCAAAGCGCTGTCGTTCTACTCTAGTCTTGTGGCGGCTCTGACTGATGGAATTTCCTGTTAACAGAGAAACGCTAATCCTCGCTGGATTTCTCCCGTTGTGTGTCTTTCCCTGATCCAAAACCAACTGAGCTGAAGAATTTAATGAGACTTACGCTAAAAATCTCCAGTGGGGAAAATTAATTCAAGTGAAATTCTCTGAAAACATGTTATCATCTTACACAGTTTTGCTTCTTGTAAGTCAAGAATTATGATGTTATACCAAAAAAAAAAAAAAAGTATAACCATTGCCAAAGCAACCAGCTGTGGGATTAAAGTCATGGATTCTGTCCGCTTCACATGCTTTTGAAAGACATAATAATAATGTTTATTATTAGTGTGTGTGTGTGTGTGTGTTTAGAATGTGGGCCATTCTACAGAATTGGTGCAAACTTCTGTCCCACAACCAAAAAACGCATTTAAGTATACAAATCTTAGATGTTTACTAAGATCCACAATAATATTTAAAATATTAATAAGCTTAATAAATATATATATATATATATATATAATCATAATCATCATTTGAGTACTTTCAATTGGAGGTAGCTGTCCCAAACCCTAACCTCTAAATTTCAACTTATGAAAATGGTATTGCAATCATTTTTGTATTTTGTATTTCCATTGTTGTTTTTAAAAGTATCTTTTTGATGTGTATGTTTTAGTCCATTGGCTGAGACTGATTTGAACTAAACCCATAAATTTATGATCAGGAAATATCCCTGTGTCCCCTTCTCTCATAGCTACAAGGTGTGAGTAGATATGTCTCATCATATTAAGGTAAATGTGTTCAAAATCTGAAAAATCTGTGTGTAACTTGAAGGAACGTCACTACCGAACACCTTTTTTTTGCAATTAATTTTTGGGGAGTTATTCCATAACATTTAGTTTTTATATGTATACCACTGTTCCCATGTGCTAATTAGCATCTTTGAGCTAGATTCAAAAGTACCTAAAATTGTCACTACCAAAACAGTCACGACCGACACAACAGGGTATGTTAAAATTCTGTAATGTGATGTGGTCACTACCAAAGCATTACTGTCTGTCACTACCAAAAATGTGCAGTCTCTACCGAAACATGGGATGTATTGTCAAAAATAAAGTATACTGAATTATCAACTAAGATGTTATGATATTGTTTGGTTCGATGTATATTCAAACTTATGAATCCATAACTGAAATCAGTATGATCAACTTTTTGCCTTTTATAAAGAAAAATTGGATTCAAAATACAACAAATCTCAACAAAACTTGAAACATTGTTAAAAATGTAATTATTGATTTACTTCTGAAAAAATTTTCAATAAAATAGCAAAAAATATATTTAGACGTAATATATGTAGACGTAAGCAAAATCTTAATAGGCCAATATAACCCTTCTAATTAAATTATTACTGTGTTTCAGTAGTGACCAATTTGGGGAGAGGACAAAAATTCCAAAACTTTCTGGAAATGCAATGAGAATTAAGTGCACAATTATTAGAAATGTGTACCTTGGATATTATACTATTTGCATACTTATCTATTTGCACTTTTTTTTTTTTTCCAAGACATTTCCAACTCTGACTTTGGACCAATTCTGTAGATTGGCCCATATATGTCTGTATTCTATTATTTTTATTATTATTATATATTTTTTTACTTTTATTGTTGATATGTTTTTTTTTTTTTAACAATAGCCATATTGAGTGGTGGAAAACAGGTTTTCCTATTTTTGTTATGCTAATGTCATTATAATTATTAGACTATTATTAATAATTATATTATTATTATTATTATTATAGAGATATGTATTTTATTATGCAAAATCTATTTTTATTAGAAATATATTAGTAGTATATAATTATTTATATTATATTATGTATTTTTATTATGCTAATTATATTAATTATTTTATTATTATTATTATTATTGTCACATTAAATGGGGGAAAACTGGTTTTCCTTTTTTTTTGTCCTTAGCATATCACATGTCTGAGCAAAGCAAAATAAACCTCATTGAAAAAAATAAAGGAAATAAATAAAAGTAATCAAAAATATAATAAAATATGATAATGTGCCAGAACAGCTGAGTTTAATGTCTGTTTTGAGTGTTATAAAAGGTTACAAGCTGTGGTTTTACAGCAGCGTATCCCATCGTAATTCTCTTGAGCTGCGTCACGCTCTGCTAGTTTCTGCCTTCCTCTGACCTTGAAGGCCTCACACCTCTTCTGTCTGCTTCTCTGATCCCACAAACGTCTCCCAACTATTTCTGAAGCGCAGTCTGTCATAAATCATACTGCCAGTGAGAGAGAGCTGCAGAGACTCACATCAGTCTGCTTCGTTTGCAGGTTTCTCTCCGTCAGCAGTGTTTTCTGTTGACTATTTCATCTGCCCTTTGGAAGCTTCTAGAATCCTCATTTAGCTTTTGTGCAAAACAAAGTACAATCAATATACACAAGGGAAAAAAATCTAAATATTATTATAAATACAGTACTGTTTACACTGTACTTAAAACATTATTATGTGCTCTAAATAAATGCTTTTGAGCTTTTGGCAACAAATAAATAAAATTAAAATGTGAAAATATATTTATTATATAAATTATTTTATATATAAATATAATATTTATTTATAATTTTTGGCCAAATAGAACATATTTTATTAAATTGTATATTTCATTAAACATATTCATATTTCAGTATATTTATTTATTTGCTAAATGAATACATGCAATTTAATTTATATATTTGTTTTTATTTTATTTGTCTGTTCCCAAAAGGACAAAATTATTTCTAGTAAACGATCTAGTTATTATGGCATGTAATAATATTTTGTTTTTGGTTTTCTTTCTTTTTTTTAATATTTGCTATTGTACTGTATTTATAATAAAAAAATAGGCCAGAGGTTTTTCTTGTATATTGATGATTTTCTCTGGATGTGTCCGGCAGCACAAACCGTGAGGTTAAAAGAGCAGCGGTCAAGGATTAGGCTTTACGTAACACAGACTGACCTCTCTCATTAAGCGCTGTAATAAAAATCAAATCCAGCCTGAGACTTCAAAGAGGAAACCCGTAACTGTTCCCTGACCTGAAAATAAATGTTCTGATTTACAGCTGCAGGGTTTCCACTGGCTCTGGTTACTCGCATGTACTAAAACAGAGCTGGTCTGGAGTCAGCAGCTGATGCTGTAAACTCTTAATGAGCACCGCCGCAGATCGTGTCCCACTGAGTCACACACCACCCTAAAAACTTTCATGCCACAACGGAAGCTTGAAATAATACGCAGGAGTCTGAATGCTGCTGAAAGGCGTTTAACGTGCTTTTGGGGATCCAGGACGCTAAAATAAAGGCTGTTTGCGCCGTACAGACATGATTAATGATCCACTGGCTGACGGACCACCAGGCTTTGGTGATTTCCGCTCCAATTCGACAACTGACTCCTGGAGAAACGAGGTCTGCTACTTCAGGCCAGTTTTCACTGACAGCGTTTCCTAGTCAAATAAATCATGATCTATACTCACGTCAGTCTGTTTGGGTTTTTCACCATGTGTTTCTTTCAAAGTAGGCTACGGTGTTTTATGACGCTTTCACTATATCGTCTCCTGCTCCGAAACAAATAGAAGAAACTGAAATGAAATTTACAAAGAAAACAGCGTTTCCTCTCACATGTAGGCTAATGCTTCTTCCTAATATACTTTACAGTGTTATAAAGTTAAGGTCCTTGCACAAATTTTCGTATGCGTTTTTAATTTTTTTTTTTCATATGTCATCCTTTCCTATCAAAATCCTTGCTAAGGATGCAAAAACGCAGAAAATTTAACATGGTCCGATTTTTTATTTTTTTTATGACAGACGAACGTTTCGGAGGCAGTGTGTAAACTTGATTGACACAACGTGAGGTCGTATTTATTTTTTAACGTGCGAAAATTTCAGACTAGAGGTCATTGCATCATCCTCACTGCTTGAAGACTCCATTAGTGCTGTTTTGCGAATATTTTTTCGCAACGGATTAATTAATACGCATCGGACTCATTGTGCAAGTTTTCTGTCCGTGACGGATTTTTAGGATAACGAATACGAAAAAACGCATACGAAAATTTCAGACTCGGTGTGCAATGACCTTTAATCTTCTATTATATCTGACTCTGAAATCTGATTGGATGAACCGCAAGGTAAAATGGCTGATAGCAAGTCTACAAAATGTAAAATATCACATTATTGTGGGGGGTCTGAGCAGAGAGAGAGAGAGAAATTGCAAGCTCAGACTGGGTTTCCGCAGGGTCTTAAAAATTCTCAAAATTGTCTCGATATTATCATGATCACATGATGATATGAAACAATATGTCTTCCAGGCAAAAAGTGTAGTTTTTAATATGTTTGTTTTGGGCCATTATGTTTTGGCACAGTATCTGTCAAACGAACTATAAAACTGAAAGCACAAAATAGCTTTTGTTGCATGTTTTAAACCGAAGTGCACACATTGTGTGGTAAGAAAAATAATTTTGTTTTCTGTTTGACATAAGATTATTTTTCTTACCGCATTGGCAGATTATTTTGCTTGTTTCAAGCAAGAACTCACTTAATTTGGACTTTTTTCTGAAAACAAGACAATTATTTTTACTTGTCTAGAAAATCCTTCTTGATTTAAGAAGTTTTAGATATTTTGGCTGGAAACAAGACACAAAATCTAAGAAAAGCATTTTTTGCAGTGTGATCCGGTGTTTTCCGCTCCTCAGAACGGCTCCATTCACAGCGAATGAATGCAGTGAACTCTTTTTATTTCATGTGCTGTGAGTTTAGCACATGTTTGGGAACGCAACAGCCATCAGTTAGGCTTTATTTTCACTTTTAAAACTTTTAAAATAAAATCTTAAAAGTGCAGTATGAATTGCTGACAGCTAGCAGTTTAAATGCAGTCCAAATTCAAAATATCTCTTTCAAGTGTAGAAATTAAGAAGTATTGTAATTTCCCTACTGTAGTGTAAAGCAAAAATAATATACCTATGAAATATTCATTTTCATTTATTTTATAGTGTAATTGTTTTGACAGTATATGTGACAATATAGGGCTACTGCTGTTGTTGTTGTTGTTATTATTATTATTATTATATTGTAATTTGTTTGGCTTCCTTAAACCAGTGTGAGTGTTATTTAGACAGACTGTATATCACAAATAAAAAGAAGGTTGAGTCCCCTTTAAAGTTCAGGTACAAGTCAGTTTTTTATGACTTAAGATTTCTTAGTTAAGAATATAGGTTGGAGCTCTTAATTTTGGATCCTCAAAGTGATAGAATAATTTAACTTAAAAATTTATAAAATTAAATTTTTTTCACAATTTTTAATTTCTTTTCTTTTTACATATCACAATAGTATCGTATCGTGAGATTTTGATATTGTTACATCCCTAAAAAAAAGTATGTATGTATGTATGTAACCTTGGTATTAATGTTTTTTTTGGACTTGTACTATGTAAATATCATGGTAAATTTATGTGGTTTCATTGTATCAAAGGGTGGTATTAACATCCAATATGGTCACCGCTGAAGTAAATTAATTGTTACAGAGAAACGGTAATTCTCCAATACAGAGGTTGTTGTAGATTCACATGCTGATGCGAGCATGTAAATGTGATTGTGTTTGCACTCATTGTGGATAATTATTCCGTGACCTTAGGGGAGAGTCTGAGCTGCTCTCTTCAGGCTTGCAGCTCAGTAACAGTATATTGAATTGGTCTCTTCACAGACACCATGATGAAGCACCTGCAGTCGATGGACGCGGCCCGCAGCTTCTCAGAGTTTCGTCAGGAGGCCAGCATGCTCCACTCCCTGCAGCACCCGTGTATTGTGGCTCTGGTGGGCATCAGCATCCACCCTCTCTGCTTCGCCCTGCAGCTGGCGCCGCTGAGCAGCCTCAACACCATCCTGGAGGAGCGAGCCAAAGGTGAGGCATGACAGTCAGCGCAGGAATTAGCCTGCGTTTGTCTGCATTTGCATAAAACATTGCTAAACATATAAGCAGTTATGGTGTGTGTGTGTGTGTGTATATATATATATATATATATATATAACATCCAATATGGTCACCGCTGAAGTAAATAATGTGATGAATTGTTACAGAGAAACAGTAATTCTCCAATACAGAGGTTGTTGTAGATTCACATGCTGATGCGAGCATGTAAATGTGATTGTGTTTGCACTCATTGTGGATAATTATTCCGTGACCTGAGGGGAGAGTCTATATGTATGTATATATGTGTATACACACACACATAAATATACATATATACACACACACACACACATATATATATGTGTAAAAAGTTTGGAAACGCTCTAGAAAAGTGGGGTTTTGGACAATATTGGCATGAATCCTTTTTAATTTGTGATAATTTTGCACTGATAAGGGACAACACAAACTACGAAAACATATTTTATTACATAAACTGTTTATACATAGAAAAAACTTACATTTTCGATTCATCAAAATATCCACATAGCCACAGCTATTTGTAAACTATCTGGCCTAAATTGTGTTCTAATTGGTTCATTGTATTCTAAACTTAATTGGCAATCAATTGTTGAAGCTACAGTATTAAGGTGTGCTGACCCAAACATCTTTTAAAAACCTGGGCCAAGTTTAAACCAGTAAGCAGGCATCACAGCTGGCAAAGGGGCATGTCTGACTTTGACATGTGTATATTGACATTATTATGTAATCAAAATGAAAATAATTATTGCTGGTCTTCAATTATAATGTCAACTTACTTTAATGTATTTGCACCAAAAAATAAGGATTTATGCTGATATCGTCCAAAACAACACTTTGCCAGGGGTGTTTCCAAACTTTTGGAGGGCAGTGTAGATATATATATATTTATATTTTATCTGTATAAGAATTACTTTTTGTTAATTCCGCAAATGATTTGCCGTTCTTTAGATCTCCATCACTTTTATAACTTTTTCAGAGAATGATAATTTGGCATCAGACTTTCTTTTTTTTTTTGGCATGAAAATTTGGACTTTTAATTGCTGGACTGGTGAACAAACCTTAAAGCCTTAATAATTAAAAAAAACTATCGTTATATACTCACCCTCATGTCATAAACCTATCATAAAAGCAGTCTCTTCTGACGTCATACGATGGGTTTGTGGGAGAAACAGCGTGAAGTTGACGTCTGTCTTTATTGGCTGACACTCCTCAGGTTCTCAGTACGTGCCGCTGGGTCACATGCTTTCCTTCAAAGTGGCCTATCAGATCGTGACAGGCCTGGCGTATCTGCACAAAAAGAACATCATCTTCTGTGACCTCAAGTCCGACAACATCCTGGTGTGGTCTCTGGAGCTGGAGGAGTCCGTCAATGTCAAGCTCTCCGACTACGGCATCTCACGCCAGTCCTTCCACGAGGGAGCGCTGGGGGTCGAGGGCACACCCGGGTACCAGGCTCCTGAGATCCGGCCCGGCATCGTCTATGATGAGAAGGTTCGTACCGATCCGATGAGTTTGATTGGCTGCCCCTGCAGCTTTAGTGTGACAGCAAAGGTCAAAGTCTGTTTTCTCCCTCAACTCAAGCAGAATTCAGATTCAGAGGATACATGCTTTCTCAGAATCCAGTCTTTAAACTCCCATCATGATCATAAAAAGCTGGTTAACCTCTAGTTTTCACATTGAAACCAGAAAGTGATGTTAATTTGTCTATATGCAAAGTACTGTTAAGATGTAGAAATTTCCTCGCAGGAATTATGCTGTTATGCATAGCTAGAAGTTCATCGATGATTTAGAACTTTTCAGCACAAATAAGACACGTTATTTATGAAATTAATATAAACATCACATTGCTTTTAAACTCTTTAGTGCACTTAATTTTGTGTTTTATACATTTATCCATTTGACAGTCCCAGTCTGATTTTTATTTTTTCCCAATTATTGAGCCCCAGGATGCCACTTTAGTGTTATTTATATACCATGATCGTATTTATTAATATTTAAAATTAGCTTTTATTTTTATATTGTTTTTGTTTTAATTAAATTTTATCATGTATTTTTGTTTTTATTAGTATTTTTAAATATTTATATTTAGTTTTCATTTATTTTTATATTAGCTTTATTTAAATTCTTGAAAATTAATAGTTTTGGCTACCATTTATGCTTATGTTTTCATTTTGATTTAAGTTTTAGTCATTTTGTTAGGCTTTTTTATAGCTTTTTACATAGCTGCAATTTATTTTAGTTTCGGTAATTTTGTTTTTTAAATTGACATTTCTATCTGATATTTCTATTTAATTTAATTATTTCAATTAGTGAAAATGACTTGTAATAGTTTTGGTTGCTATTTCAAATATTGATGCTATCTAGAATTTAAGTCTACTCATATAATTGTGCATTAGTGTTAAATAATCATTATATTTTATTATTTTATATATATCATTTATTATTTACTAGTATTTTCATGTAGTTTTTCTATCAAATATTTGTATTTGTATATCGTAGTACATTTACAACACTTGGCTCTCCAGTGTTTTATTGTTCTCATGTAAATAACTGCGCATTAGAGTCAGCTGATCCTGATTTCTGCTTGTTTTTCCACACTGAGGCACAAGTTGAAATGACGTGCAGTAATCGACAGCGTCTGTCAATAGAGCTTAACTTGTTTTGCACCCAGAACGCTCCTTTCATCGGTTTGTCCAGTCCAGGAAACCACATTCAGTAGTGAATCTGAGAGAGCTGTGCCTTCAGGCCGTCTGGAGAATACTTCTGACAGGTTTTCTTTGAGATTGCATGTGCCTCCCTTGCCTGTCCACATCCAGGGATTTCCCTTCAAAGACGGATTTGAGATCCAGTGAGGCTTTTAAGTCAATTCACGAGGCTGATTTGTTTTCCAGATCGGTTTGCTGAGTTTGCGTGGATCACGTCCAGCAGAACAGAATGAAATCTATTACCATGTTTCTAATGG